>NW_027675664.1:120000-135000 GCF_965601325.2 Salmo salar
ACGACAACACACACACACACACACACACACACACACACACACACACACACACACACTGACAACACACACACACACCGACAACACACACACATACACACCGACAACACACACACACACCGACAACACACACACACACCGACAACACACACACACACACACACCGACAACACACACACACACCGACACCACACACACACACCGACAACACACACACACACACCGACAACACACACACACACCGACAACACACACACACACACACCGACAACACACACACACACACCGACAACACACACACACACACACCGACAACACATAAACACACACACACCGACAACACACACACACACACACACTGACAACACACACACACACACCAACAACACACACACACACACCGACAACACACACACACCGACAACACACACACACACACACACACCGACAACACACACACACACACCGACAACACACACACACACACACACTGACAACACACACACACACACACACACACCGACAACACACACACACACACACCGACAACACACACACACACACACACACCGACAACACACACACACACACCGACAACACACACACACCGACAACACACACACACACACACTCGGACAACACACACACCGACAACACACACACACACAACACACACACACACACCGACAACACACACACACACACCGACAACACACACACACACACACTGACAACACACACACACACTCACCGACAACACACACACACACACACCGACAACACACACACACACACCGACAACACACACTCACACCGACAACACAACACACACACACACACACACACACCGACAACACACACACACACACCGACAAATCACACACACACCGACAACACATAAACACACACACACCGACAACACACACACACACACACTGATAACACACACACACCGACAACACACACACACACACACACACACACACCGACAACACACACACACACCGACAACACACACACACACACCGACAACACACACACACACAACACACACACACACACCGACAACACACACACACACACACCGACAACACACACACACACACCGAAAACACACACACACACACACCGACAACAAACACACACACACCGACAACAGACACACACACACACACCGACAACACACACACACACACACACCGACAACACACACACACACACACCGACAACACACACACACCGACAACACTGACACACACACACCGACAACACACACACACACCGAAAACACACACACACACACACCGACAACACACACACACACACACACCGACAACACACACACACACACACACCGACAACACACACACACACATACACTGACAACACACACACACACACCGAAAACACACACACACACACACCGACAACACACACACACACACACACCGACAACACACACACACCGACAACACACACACACACCGACAACACACACACACACCGACAACACACACACACACACACACCGACAACACACACACACACACACCGACAACACATAAACACACACACACCGACAACACACACACACACACTGACAACACACACACACACACACCGACAACACACACACACACACACACCGACAACACACACACACACCGACAACACACACACACACACCGACAACACACACACACACACACACACACCGACAACACACACACACACCGACAACACACACACACACTGACAACACACACACACACACCGACAACACACACACACACACACACCGACAACACACACACACACACCGACAACACACACACACACACCGACAACACATAAACACACACACACACACACCGACAACACACACACACACACCGACAACACATAAACACACACACACACCGACAACACACACACACACACCGACAACACACACACACACACACCGACAACACATAAACACACACACACACACACCGACAACACACACACACACACCGACAACACACACACACACACCGACAACACACACACACACACCGACAACACACACACACACACACACACACCGACAACACACACACACACACACCGACAACACACACACACACACCGGCAACACACACACACACACCGACAACACACACACACACACACCGACAACACACACACACACACACACACACACACACACACACACACACCGACAACACACACACACACACACACCGACAACACACACACACACAAACAACACACACACACACACACACCGACAACACACACACACACACCGACAACACACACACACCGACAACACACACACACACACACTCGGACAACACACACACCGACAACACACACACACACAACACACACACACACACCGACAACACACACACACACCGACAACACACACACACACACACTGACAACACACACACACACTCACCGACAACACACACACACACACACCGACAACACACACACACACACCGACAACACACACTCACACCGACAACACAAACACACACACACACACACACACACACCGACAACACACACACACACACCGACAAATCACACACACACCGACAACACATAAACACACACACACCGACAACACACACACACACACACTGACAACACAGACACACACACACCGACAACACACACACACACACACACCGACAACACACACACACAAACCGACAACACACACACACACACCGACCACACACACACACACCGACAACACACACACACACACACACCGACAACACACACACACACACACACACCGACAACACACACACACACCGATAACACACACACACACACACCAACAACACACACACACACACACACCGACCATTCACACACACACACACCGACAACACACACACACACACACACACACCGACAACACACACACACACACACCGACAACACACACACACCGACAACACACACACACACACACACCGACAACACACACACACCGACAACACACACACACACACACCGACAACACACACACACACACACATCGACAACACACACACACACACACACACACACCGACAACACACACACACACACACACACCGACAACACACACACACACACCGACAACACACACACACACACACACACACACACTGATAACACACACACACCGACACACACACACACACACACACACACACACACCGACAACACACACACACACCGACAACACACACACACACACCGACAACACACACACACACAACACACACACACACACCGACAACACACACACACACACACCGACAACACACACACACACACCGAAAACACACACACACACACACCGACAACAAACACACACACACCGACAACAGACACACACACACACACCGACAACACACACACACACACACACCGACAACACACACACACACACACCGACAACACACACACACCGACAACACTGACACACACACACCGACAACACACACACACACCGAAAACACACACACACACACACCGACAACACACACACACACACACACCGACAACACACACACACACACACACCGACAACACACACACACACATACACTGACAACACACACACACACACCGAAAACACACACACACACACACCGACAACACACACACACACACACACCGACAACACACACACACCGACAACACACACACACACACCGACAACACACACACACACCGACAACACACACACACACACACACCGACAACACACACACACACACACCGACAACACATAAACACACACACACCGACAACACACACACACACACTGACAACACACACACACACACACCGACAACACACACACACACACACACCGACAACACACACACACACCGACAACACACACACACACACCGACAACACACACACACACACACACACACCGACAACACACACACACACCGACAACACACACACACACTGACAACACACACACACACACCGACAACACACACACACACACACACCGACAACACACACACACACACCGACAACACACACACACACACCGACAACACATAAACACACACACACACACACCGACAACACACACACACACACCGACAACACATAAACACACACACACACCGACAACACACACACACACACCGACAACACACACACACACACACCGACAACACATAAACACACACACACACACACCGACAACACACACACACACACCGACAACACACACACACACACCGACAACACACACACACACACCGACAACACACACACACACACACACACACCGACAACACACACACACACACACCGACAACACACACACACACACCGGCAACACACACACACACACACCACACACACACACACACACCGACAACACACACACACACACACACCGACAACACACACACACACAAACAACACACACACACACAACACACACACACACACACCGACAACACACACACACACACCGACAACACACACACACACACACACCGACAACACACACACACACACACCGACAACACACACACACACCGACAACACACACACACACACACCGACAACACACACACACACACAACACACACACACCGACAACACACACACACACACACACCGACAACACACACACACACACACACACACACACACACACACACACACCGACAACACACACACACACACACATCGACAACACACACACACACAAACACCAGCAACACACACACACACACTGAAAACACACACACACACACACCCACAACACACACACACCGACAACACACACACACACACACCGACAACACACACACACACACCGACAACACACACACACACACACACTGACAACACACACACACACACACCGACAACACACACACACACACACCGACAACACACACACACACACACACACACACACACACACCGACAACACACACACACACACACACCGACAACACACACACACCGACAACACACACACACACACACACACTCAGACAACACACACACCGACAACACACACACACACAGAACACACACACACACCGACAACACACACACACACACACACCGACAACACACACACACACACACCGACAACACACACACACACACACCGACAACACACACACACCGACAACACACACACACACACACCGACAACACACACACACCGACAACACACACACACACACACATCGACAACACACACACACACACACCGACAACACACACACACACACACACACCGACAACACACACACACACACACACACCGACAACACACACACACACACACCGATAACACACACACACCGACAACACACACACACACACACACACACACCGACAACACACACACACACCGACAACACACACACACACACCGACAACACACACACACACACCGACAACACACACACAAACACAGACAACACACACACACACCGACAACACACACACACACACACCGACAACACACACACACACCGACAACACATAAACACACACACACCGACAACACACACACACACACACCGACAACACACACACACACACCGACAACACACACACACACACCGACCACACACACACACACCGACAACAGACACACACACACACACCGACAACACACACACACACACCGACAACACACACACACACACACCGACAACACACACACACCGACAACACAGACACACACACACCGACAACACACACACACACACCGAAAACACACACATACACACACCGACAACACACACACACACACACACCGACAACACACACACACACACACACCGACAACACACACACACACACACACTGACAACACACACACACACACCGAAAACACACACACACACCGACAACACACACACACACACACACCGACAACACACACACACCGACAACACACACACACACACCGACAACACACACACACACCGACAACACACACACACACACACCGACAACACATAAACACACACACACCGACAACACACACACACACTGACAACACACACACACACACACACACCGACAACACACACACACACACACCGACAACACACACACACACCGACAACACACACACACACACCGACAACACACACACACACACACACACACCGACAACACACACACACACACCGACAACACACACACACACACCGACAACACACACACACACCGACAACACACACACACACACACACACACCGACAACACACACACCGACAACACACACACACACACCGACAACACACACGCACACACCGACAACACACACACACACACACCGACAACACATAAACACACACACACCGACAACACACACACACACACACTGACAACACACACACACCGACAACACACACACACACACACACCGACAACACACACACACACACCGACAACACACACACACACAAACACACCGACCACACACACACACACCGACAACACACACACACACACACACCGACAACACACACACACACACCGACAACACACACACACACACACACACACCGACAACACACACACACACCGATAACACACACACACACACACACACACCAACAACACACACACACACACACCGACAACACACACACACACACACACAGACAACACACACACACACACCGACAACACACACACACCGACAAAACACACACACACACACCGACAACACACACGCACACACCGACAACACACACACACACACACCGACAACACATAAACACACACACACCGACAACACACACACACACACACTGACAACACACACACACCGACAACACACACACACACACACACCGACCACACACACACACACACCGACAACACACACACACAAACACACCGACCACACACACACACACCGACAACACACACACACACACACACCGACAACACACACACACACACCGACAACACACACACACACACACACACACCGACAACACACACACACACCGATAACACACACACACACACACACACACCAACAACACACACACACACACACCGACAACACACACACACACACACACCGACAACACACACACACACACCGACAACACACACACACCGACAACACACACACACACACACCGACAACACACACACACCGACAACACACACACACACACACACACCGACAACACACACACACACACACACACACCGACAACACACACACACACCGACAACACACACACACACACACACACACCGACAACACACACACACACACACCGATAACACACACACACCGACAACACACACACACACACACACACACACACACCGACAACACACACACACACCGACAACACACACACACACACCGACAACACACACACACACACACCGACAACACACACACAAACACAGACAACACACACACACACCGACAACACACACACACACACACCGACAACACACACACACACCGACAACACATAAACACACACACACCGACAACACACACACACACACACCGACAACACACACACACACACCGACAACACACACACACACACCGACCACACACACACACACCGACAACACACACACACACACACACCGACAACACAAACACACACACACACACACCGACAACACACACACACACACCGACAACACACACACCGACAACACACACACACACACACCGACAACACACACACACACACACAACGACAACACACACACACACACACACACACACACACACACACCACACACTGACAACACACACACACACCGACAACACACACACATACACACCGACAACACACACACACACCGACAACACACACACACACCGACAACACACACACACACACACACACACACACACCGACAACACACACACACACACCGACAACACACACACACACCGACAACACACACACACACACCGACAACACACACACACACCGACAACACACACACACACACACCGACAACACACACACACCGACAACACACACACACACACACCGACAACACATAAACACACACACACCGACAACACACACACACACACACACTGACAACACACACACACACACCAACAACACACACACACACACCAACAACACACACACACCGACAACACACACACACACACACACCGACAACACACACACACACACCGACAACACACACACACACACACACTGACAACACACACACACACACACACACACCGACAACACACACACACACACACCGAAAACACACACACACACACACACACCGACAACACACACACACACACCGACAACACACACACACCGACAACACACACACACACACACTCGGACAACACACACACCGACAACACACACACACACAACACACACACACACACCGACAACACACACACACACACCGACAACACACACACACACACACTGACAACACACACACACACACACCGACAACACACACACACACACACCGACAACACACACACACACACCGACAACACACACTCACACCGACAACACAAACACACACACACACACACACACACACCGACAACACACACACACACACCGACAAATCACACACACACCGACAACACATAAACACACACACACTGACAACACAGACACACACACACCGACAACACACACACACACACACACCGACAACACACACACACAAACCGACAACACACACACACACACCGACCACACACACACACACCGACAACACACACACACACACACACCGACAACACACACACACACACCGACAACACACACACACACACCGACAACACACACACACACCGATAACACACACACACACACACCAACAACACACACACACACACACACCGACAACAAACACACACACACCGACAACAGACACACACACACACACCGACAACACACACACACACACACCGACAACACACACACACACACACCGACAACACACACACACCGACAACACAGACACACACACACCGACAACACACACACACACCGAAAACACACACATACACACACCGACAACACACACACACACACACCGACAACACACACACACACACACACACCGACAACACACACACACACACACACACCGACAACACACACACACACACCGACAACACACACGCACACACCGACAACACACACACACACACACCGACAACACATAAACACACACACACCGACAACACACACACACACACACTGACAACACACACACACACACACACCGACAACACACACACACCGACAACACACACACACACACCGACAACACACACACACAAACACACCGACCACACACACACACACCGACAACACACACACACACACACACCGACAACACACACACACACACCGACAACACACACACACACACACACACACACCGACAACACACACACACACCGATAACGCACACACACACACACACACACCAACAACACACACACACACCGACAACACACACACACACACACACCGACAACACACACACACACACACCGACAACACACACACACCGACAACACACACACACACACACCGACAACACACACACACCGACAACACACACACACACACACACCGACAACACACACACACACACACACCGACAACACACACACACACACACACCGACAACACACACACACACACACACACACCGACAACACACACACACACACACCGATAACACACACACACCGACAACACACACACACACACACACACACACACCGACAACACACACACACACCGACAACACACACACACACACCGACAACACACACACAAACACAGACAACACACACACACACCGACAACACACACACACACACACCGACAACACACACACACACCGACAACACATAAACACACACACACCGACAACACACACACACACACACCGACAACACACACACACACACCGACAACACACACACACACACCGACCACACACACACACACCGACAACACACACACACACACACACCGACAACACAAACACACACACACACACCGACAACACACACACACACACCGACAACACACACACCGACAACACACACACACACACACCGACAACACACACACACACACACAACGACAACACACACACACACACACACACACACACACACACACACACTGACAACACACACACACACCGACAACACACACACATACACACCGACAACACACACACACACCGACAACACACACACACACCGACAACACACACACACACACACACACACACCGACAACACACACACACACCGACAACACACACACACACCGACAACACACACACACACACCGACAACACACACACACACCGACAACACACACACACACACACCGACAACACACACACACACACCGACAACACACACACACACACCGACAACACATAAACACACACACACCGACACACACACACACACAACACTGACACACACACACACACACCAACAACACACACACACACACCGACAACACACACACACCGACAACACACACACACACACACACACCGACAACACACACACACACACCGACAACACACACACACACACACACTGACAACACACACACACACACACACACACACCGACAACACACACACACACACACCGACAACACACACACACACACACACACCGACAACACACACACACCGACAACACACACACACACACACTCGGACAACACACACACCGACAACACACACACACACAACACACACACACACACCGACAACACACACACACACACCGACAACACACACACACACACACTGACAACACACACACACACACACCGACAACACACACACACACACACCGACAACACACACACACACACCGACAACACACACTCACACCGACAACACAAACACACACACACACACACACACACACCGACAACACACACACACACACCGACAAATCACACACACACCGACAACACATAAACACACACACACCGACAACACACACACACACACACTGACAACACAGACACACACACACCGACAACACACACACACACACACACCGACAACACACACACACAAACCGACAACACACACACACACACCGACCACACACACACACACCGACAACACACACACACACACACACCGACAACACACACACACCGACAACACACACACACACACACCGACAACACACACACACACCGATAACACACACACACACACACCAACAACACACACACACACACACACCGACCATTCACACACACACACACCGACAACACACACACACACACACACACACCGACAACACACACACACACACACCGACAACACACACACACCGACAACACACACACACACACACACCGACAACACACACACACCGACAACACACACACACACACACCGACAACACACACACACACACACATCGACAACACACACACACACACACACACACACCGACAACACACACACACACACACACCGACAACACACACACACACACCGACAACACACACACACACACACACACACACACTGATAACACACACACACCGACAACACACACACACACACACACACACACACCGACAACACACACACACACCGACAACACACACACACACACCGACAACACACACACACACAACACACACACACACACCGACAACACACACACACACACACCGACAACACACACACACACACACCGACAACACACACACACACACACCGACAACACACACACACCGACAACACTGACACACACACACCGACAACACACACACACACCGAAAACACACACACACACACACCGACAACACACACACACACACACACCGACAACACACACACACACACACACCGACAACACACACACACACACACACTGACAACACACACACACACACCGAAAACACACACACACACACACCGACAACACACACACACACACACACCGACAACACACACACACCGACAACACACACACACACACCGACAACACACACACACACCGACAACACACACACACACACACACCGACAACACACACACACACACACCGACAACACATAAACACACACACACCGACAACACACACACACACACTGACAACACACACACACACACACCGACAACACACACACACACACACACCGACAACACACACACACACCGACAACACACACACACACACCGACAACACACACACACACACACACACACCGACAACACACACACACACCGACAACACACACACACACTGACAACACACACACACACACCGACAACACACACACACACACACACCGACAACACACACACACACACCGACAACACACACACACACACACCGACAACACATAAACACACACACACACACACCGACAACACACACACACACACCGACAACACATAAACACACACACACACCGACAACACACACACACACACCGACAACACACACACACACACACCGACAACACATAAACACACACACACACACACCGACAACACACACACACACACCGACAACACACACACACACACCGACAACACACACACACACACCGACAACACACACACACACACACACACACCGACAACACACACACACACACACCGACAACACACACACACACACCGGCAACACACACACACACACCGACAACACACACACACACACACACACCAACAACACACACACACACCGACAACACACACACACACACACACCGACAACACACACACACACACACCGACAACACACACACACCGACAACACACACACACACACACCGACAACACACACACACCGACAACACACACACACACACACACCGACAACACACACACACACACACACCGACAACACACACACACACACACACCGACAACACACACACACACACACACACACCGACAACACACACACACACACACCGATAACACACACACACCGACAACACACACACACACACACACACACACACCGACAACACACACACACACCGACAACACACACACACACACCGACAACACACACACAAACACAGACAACACACACACACACCGACAACACACACACACACACACCGACAACACACACACACACCGACAACACATAAACACACACACACCGACAACACACACACACACACACCGACAACACACACACACACACCGACAACACACACACACACACCGACCACACACACACACACCGACAACACACACACACACACACACCGACAACACAAACACACACACACACACCGACAACACACACACACACACCGACAACACACACACCGACAACACACACACACACACACCGACAACACACACACACACACACAACGACAACACACACACACACACACACACACACACACACACACACACTGACAACACACACACACACCGACAACACACACACATACACACCGACAACACACACACACACCGACAACACACACACACACCGACAACACACACACACACACACACACACACCGACAACACACACACACACCGACAACACACACACACACCGACAACACACACACACACACCGACAACACACACACACACCGACAACACACACACACACACACCGACAACACACACACACACACCGACAACACACACACACACACCGACAACACATAAACACACACACACCGACAACACACACACACACACACACTGACAACACACACACACACACCAACAACACACACACACACACCGACAACACACACACACCGACAACACACACACACACACACACACCGACAACACACACACACACACCGACAACACACACACACACACACACTGACAACACACACACACACACACACACACACCGACAACACACACACACACACACCGACAACACACACACACACACACACACCGACAACACACACACACCGACAACACACACACACACACACTCGGACAACACACACACCGACAACACACACACACACAACACACACACACACACCGACAACACACACACACACACCGACAACACACACACACACACACTGACAACACACACACACACACACCGACAACACACACACACACACACCGACAACACACACACACACACCGACAACACACACTCACACCGACAACACAAACACACACACACACACACACACACACCGACAACACACACACACACACCGACAAATCACACACACACCGACAACACATAAACACACACACACCGACAACACACACACACACACACTGACAACACAGACACACACACACCGACAACACACACACACACACACACCGACAACACACACACACAAACCGACAACACACACACACACACCGACCACACACACACACACCGACAACACACACACACACACACACCGACAACACACACACACCGACAACACACACACACACACACCGACAACACACACACACACCGATAACACACACACACACACACCAACAACACACACACACACACACACCGACCATTCACACACACACACACCGACAACACACACACACACACACACACACCGACAACACACACACACACACACCGACAACACACACACACCGACAACACACACACACACACACACCGACAACACACACACACCGACAACACACACACACACACACCGACAACACACACACACACACACATCGACAACACACACACACACACACACACACACCGACAACACACACACACACACACACCGACAACACACACACACACACCGACAACACACACACACACACACACACACACACTGATAACACACACACACCGACAACACACACACACACACACACACACACACCGACAACACACACACACACCGACAACACACACACACACACCGACAACACACACACA
>NW_027675664.1:145000-165383 GCF_965601325.2 Salmo salar
CACACACACACACACACACCGACAACACACACACACACACCGACAACACACACACACACACACCGACAACACATAACACACACACACACACACCGACAACACACACACACACCGACAACACAACACACACACACACCGACAACACACACACACACACCGACAACACACACACACACACACCGACAACACACACACACACACACACACCGACAACACACACACACACACCGACAACACACACACACACACCGACAACACACACACACACACCGACAACACACACACACACACACACACCGACAACACACACACACACACACCGACAACACACACACACACACCGACAACACACACACACACACCGACAACACACACACACACACACCGACAACACACACACACACACACACACACACACACACACACACCGACAACACACACACACACACACACCGACAACACACACACACACAACACACACACACACACACACACACACACACACACACCGACAACACACACACACACACCGACAACACACACACACACACACCGACAACACACACACACACACACCGACAACACACACACACACACCGACAACACACACACACACACACCGACAACACACAACACACACACACACCGACAACACACACACACACACCGACAACACACACACACGACACACCGACACACACACACACACACCGACAACACACACACACACACACCACACACACACACACACACACACCGACAACACACACACACACACACACACCGACAACACACACGACAACACACACACACACCGACAACACACACACACACACCGACAACACACACACACACACACCCACAACACACACACACACGACACGACACACACACACACACACCGACAACACACACACACACACCGACAACACACACACACACACGACACTGACAACACACACACACACACACCGACAACACACACACACACACACCGACAACACACACACACACACACGACAACACACACACACACCGACAACACACACACACACACCCGACACCGACACACACACACACACCGACAACACACACACACACACGACACACTCACACAACACACACACCGACAACACACACACACACACACGCACCGACACACACACACACCGACAACACACACACACACACCGACACCGACAACACACACACACACACACCGACAACACACACACACACACCGACAACACACACACACACGACGACACACACACACACACACACCGACAACACACACACACACGACACACCGACAACACACACACACACACCGACAACACACACACACACACACCGACAACACACACACACACAACACACACACACGACAACACACACACACACACGCACACCGACAACACACACACACACACACCGACAACACACACACACCGACACCGACAACACACACACACACACCGACACACACCGACAACACACACACACACACCGACAACACACACACACACACACCGACAACACACACACACACACCGACAACACACACACACACACACCGACAACACACACACACTACACGCACACCGACACACACACACACACACACACCGACAACACACACACACACACACCGACAACACACACACACACACACCGACAACACACACACACGACACACCGACCACACACACACACACCGACAACACACACACACACACACACCGACAACACACACACACACACACACACACACACCGACAACACACACACACACACACACCGACAACACACACACACGCACGACACACACACACACACACCGACAACACACACACACACACACGACAACACGACACACACACAACACCGACAACACACACACACACCGACAACACACACACACACACACGACAACACACACACACCGACAACACACACACACACACCGACAACGCACACACACACACACCGACAACACACACACACACGACCAACACACACACACACACGACAACACACACACACACACACCGACAACACACACACACACACACACCGACAACACACACACACACACCGACAACACACACACACACACACACCGACAACACACTGACACACACACCGACAACACACGACACACACACGACAACACACACACACACACACCGACAACACACACACACACCGACAACACACACACACACACCGACAACACACACACACACACACCGACAACACACACACACACACGACCGACAACACACACACACACACCGACAACGCACACACACCGACAACACACACACACACACGACAACACACACACACGACACACCGACAACACACACACACCGACAACACACGCACACACACACACCGACAACACACACACACACACACGACAACACACACACACACACACCGACAACACACACACACACACACACCGACAACACACACACACACACGACACCGACACACACACACACACACACACACCGACAACACACACACACACCGAAAACACACACACACACACACCGACAACACACACACACACACACACCGACACACACACACACACCGACAACACACACACACACACCGACAACACACACACACACACACCGACAACACACACACACACACGCACCGACAACACACACACACACACACCGACAACACATACACACACACACACCGACAACACACACACACACACTGACAACACACACACACACACACCGACAACACACACACACACACACACCGACACACACACACACACACGACAGCACAACACACACACACACACACCGACAACACACACACACACACGACACACACACCGACAACACACACACACACACCGACAACACACACACACACTGACACACGACACACACACACACACAACGACACACGACACACACACACACACACACACGACACACACACACACACACACACACACCGACAACACACACACACACCGACAACACACACACATACACACCGACAACACACACACACACCGACAACACACACACACACACACACACGACAACACACCGACACACACACACACACACCGACAACACACACACACACACACGACAACACACACACACACACCGACAACACACACACACACACACACCGACAACACACACACACACCGACAACACACACACACACACGACCGACAACACACACACACACACCGACAACACACACACACACACACACCGACAACACATAAACACACACACACCGACAACACACACACACACCGACACACTGACACACACACGACACACACACCAACACACGACACACACACACGACACCGACACACACACGACAACACCGACACACACACACACGACACACACACACCGACAACACACACACACACACACGACGACACACACACACACACACACCGACAACACGACACACACACACACACCGACAACACGACACACACACACACACCGACAACACACACGCACACACACACACCGACAACACACACACACACACGACAACACACACACACACACACCGACACACACACACACACACCGACAACACACACACACACACACTCGGCAACACACACACACACACACCGACAACACACACACACACACACACCGACAACACACACACACACACACCGACAACACACACACACACACCGACAACACACACACACACACACCGACAACACACACACACACACCGACAACACACACACACACCGACAACACACACACACACACACCGACAACACACACACACACACACCGACAACACACACACACACACCGACAACACACACACACACGACACACACACACACGACACACCGACAACACACACACACCGACAACACACACACACACACCGACAACACACACACACACACACACACACGACACACACACACACACACACCGACAGCACACACACACACACACACCGACAACACACACACACACGACACACGACAACACACACACACCGACAACACACACACACACACACGCACACCGACACACACACACACACCGACAACACACACACACACACCGACAACACACACACACCGACAACACACACACACACACACCGACAACACACACACACACACCGACAACACACACACACACACACACCGACAACACACACACACACACCGACAACACACACACACAACACACACCGACAACACACACACACACACACGACACGCACACACAACACACACACACACACACTGACAACACACACACACACACCGACAACACTGACACACACGACACACGACAACACACACACACACACCGACAACACACACACACACGACAACACACGCACACACGACACACACACACACACACCGACAACACACACACACACACACACCGACAACACACACGACACACGACAACTGACACACACACACACACCCGACAACACACACACACACACACCGACAACACACACACACACACACCGACAACACACACACACCGACACACCCCGACACACACGACACACACACACACACCGACAACAACACACACACACACACACCGACAACACACACACACACACACCGACAACACACACACACACACACACCGACAACACACACACACACACACACACCGACAACACACACACACACACACCGACAACACACACACACACACACACACCGACAACACACACACACACACACACCGACAACACACACACACACACCGACAACACACACACACACACACACCGACAACACACACACACACACCGACAACACACACACACACGACAACACACACACACACACCGACAACACACACACACACACACCGACAACACACACACACACACACGACAACACACACACACACACCGACACCGACAACACACACACACACACACCGACAACACACACACACACACCGACAACACACACACACACACACACGACAACACACACACACACACGACAACACACACACACACACACCGACAACACACAACACACACACCGACACACACCGACAACACACACACACACGACCGACACACACACACACACACACCGACAACACACACACACACACACACTGACAACACACACACACACACACGACACCGACAACACACACACACACACCGACAACACACACACACACACCGACAACACACACACACACGACAACACACACACACACACACCGACAACACACACACACACACACCGACAACACACACACACACACACGACAACACACACACACACACACACACACCGACAACACACACACACCACAACACACACACACACACACACACACACACCGACAACACACACACACACACACCGACCACACACACACACACACCGACAACACACACACACACACACACACGACAACACACACACCGACAACACACACACACACACACACACACACACACCGACAACACACACACACACACACACCGACACACACACACACACCGACAACAACACACACACACACACCGACAACACACACACACACACACACACACACACCACACACACACACACCGACAACACACACACACACACACACACACACACACACACACACACACACCGACAACACACACACACACCGACAACACAACACACACACACACGACACACACACACACACTGACAACACACACACACACACACCGACAACACACACACACACACACACACCGACAACACACACACACCGACAACACACACACACACACCGACAACACACACACACACCACCGACACACACACACACACACACCGACAACACACACACACACACCACAACCGACAACACACACACACACACACACACCGACAACACACACACACACACACCGACAACACACACACACACACCGACACACACACACACACACGACAACACAACACACACACACCGACAACAACACACACACACACACCGACAACACACACACACACACCGACAACACACACACACCGACAACACTGACACACACACACCGACAACACACACACACACCGACAACACACACACACACACACACCGACAACACACACACACACACACACACGACAACACACACACACACACACACCGACAACACACACACACACACACACTGACAACACACACACACACACACACGAAAACACACACACACACACACCGACAACACACACACACACACACCGACAACACACACACACCGACAACACACACACACACACCGACAACACACACACACACCGACAACACACACACACACACACACCGACAACACACACACACACACACCGACAACACACACACACACACACCGACAACACACACACACCGACAACACACACACACACACACACCGACAACACACAACACACACACACACCGACACACACACACACACACACACATCGACAACACACACACACACACACCGACAACACACACACACACACACCGACAACACACACACACACACACCGACAACACACACACACACACCGACAACACACACACACACACACACGACAACACACACACACACACACCGACAACACACACACACACACACACACACACACACACACACACACACCGACAACACACACACACACACACACACCGACAACACACACACACACCGACACACACACACACACACACCGACAACACACACACACACACACACCACAACACACACACACACCGACAACACACACACACACACACACACAGACAACACACACACACCGACACACACACACACACACACCGACACACACACACACACACACACCGACAACACACACACACCGACAACACACACACACACACACCGACAACACACACACACACCGACAACACACACACACACACACACCGACAACACACACACACACACACCGACAACACACACACACACACACACGACAACACACACACACACACACACACACACACACACACACACACACACACACACCGACAACACACACACACACACACCGACAACACACACACACACACACCGACAACACACACACACACACACACGACAACACACACACACACACCGACAACACACACACACACACACACGACAACACACACACACACACACCGACAACACACACACACACACACCGACAACACACACACACCGACAACACACACACACACACACCGACAACACACACACACACCGACAACACACACACACACACACGACAACACACACACACACACACACCGACAACACACACACACACACACACCGACAACACACACACACACACACACGACAACACACACACACACACCGACAACACACACACACACACACCGACAACACACACACACACACACACCGACAACACACACACACCGACAACACACACACACACACCGACAACACACACACACACCGACAACACACACACACACACACACCGACAACACACACACACACACACCGACAACACACACACACACACACCGACAACACACACACACACCGACAACACACACACACACACACCGACAACACACACACACACACACACCGACAACACACACACACACACCGACAACACACACACACACACACCGACAACACACACACACACACACACACACCGACAACACACACACACACACGACAACACACACACACACACCGACAACACACACACACACACACACCGACAACACACACACACACCGACAACACACACACACACCGACAACACACACACACACACCGACAACACACACACACACACACACCGACAACACACACACACACACCGACAACACACACACACACACACCGACAACACACAAACACACACACACACACACCGACAACACACACACACACACCGACAACACATAAACACACACACACACCGACAACACACACACACACACCGACAACACACACACACACACACCGACAACACATAAACACACACACACACACACCGACAACACACACACACACACCGACAACACACACACACACACCGACAACACACACACACACACCGACAACACACACACACACAAACAACACACACACACACAACACACACACACACACACCGACAACACACACACACACACCGACAACACACACACACACACACACCGACAACACACACACACACACACCGACAACACACACACACACACACCGACAACACACACACACACACAACACACACACACAGACAACACACACACACACACACACCGACAACACACACACACACACACACACACACACCGACAACACACACACACACACACATCGACAACACACACACACACAAACACCAGCAACACACACACACACACTGAAAACACACACACACACACACCCACAACACACACACACCGACAACACACACACACACACACCGACAACACACACACACACACACCGACAACACACACACACACACACACTGACAACACACACACACACACACCGACAACACACACACACACACACCGACAACACACACACACACACACACACACACACACACCGACAACACACACACACACACACACCGACAACACACACACACCGACAACACACACACACACACACACACTCAGACAACACACACACCGACAACACACACACACACAACACACACACCGACAACACACACACACACACACACCGACAACACACACACACACACACCGACAACACACACACACACACCGACAACACACACACACCGACAACACACACACACACACACCGACAACACACACACACCGACAACACACACACACACACACACCGACAACACACACACACACACACACACACCGACAACACACACACACACACACCGACAACACACACACACACACACCGACAACACACACACACACACACCGATAACACACACACACCGACAACACACACACACACACACACACACACCGACAACACACACACACACCGACAACACACACACACACACCGACAACACACACACACACACCGACAACACACACACAAACACAGACAACACACACACACACCGACAACACACACACACACACACCGACAACACACACACACACCGACAACACACACACACACACACAACGACACACACACACACACACACACACACACACACACACACACACACACACACACTGACAACACACACACACACCGACAACACACACACATACACACCGACAACACACACACACACCGACAACACACACACACACCGACAACACACACACACACACACACACACACACACACCGACAACACACACACACACCGACAACACACACACACACCGACAACACACACACACACACCGACAACACACACACACACACACCGACAACACACACACACACACCGACAACACACACACACACACACCGACAACACATAAACACACACACACCGACAACACACACACACACACACACACCGACAACACACACACACACACCGACAACACACACACACACACACACTGACAACACACACACACACACACACACACCGACAACACACACACACACACACCGACAACACACACACACACACACACACCGACAACACACACACACACACACACCGACAACACACACACACTGACAACACACACACACACACACACTCGGACAACACACACACCGACAACACACACACACACAACACACACACACACACCGACAACACACACACACACACCGACAACACACACACACACACACTGACAACACACACACACACACACCGACAACACACACACACACACACCGACAACACACACACACACACCGACAACACACACACACAACGACAACACAAACACACACACACACACACACACACACCGACAACACACACACACACACCGACAACACACACACACACACCGACAACACATAAACACACACACACCGACAACACACACACACACACCGACAACACACACACACACACACACCGACAACACACACACACACACACCGACAACACACACACACACCGACAACACACACACACACACACCGACAACACACACACACACACAACACACACACACAGACAACACACACACACACACACACCGACAACACACACACACACACACACACACACACCGACAACACACACACACACACACATCGACAACACACACACACACAAACACCAGCAACACACACACACACACTGAAAACACACACACACACACACCCACAACACACACACACCGACAACACACACACACACACACCGACAACACACACACACACACACCGACAACACACACACACACACACACTGACAACACACACACACACACACCGACAACACACACACACACACACCGACAACACACACACACACACACACACACACACACACCGACAACACACACACACACACACACCGACAACACACACACACCGACAACACACACACACACACACACACTCAGACAACACACACACCGACAACACACACACACACAACACACACACCGACAACACACACACACACACACACCGACAACACACACACACACACACCGACAACACACACACACACACCGACAACACACACACACCGACAACACACACACACACACACCGACAACACACACACACCGACAACACACACACACACACACACCGACAACACACACACACACACACACACACCGACAACACACACACACACACACCGACAACACACACACACACACACCGACAACACACACACACACACACCGATAACACACACACACCGACAACACACACACACACACACACACACCGACAACACACACACACACCGACAACACACACACACACACCGACAACACACACACACACACCGACAACACACACACAAACACAGACAACACACACACACACCGACAACACACACACACACACACCGACAACACACACACACACCGACAACACACACACACACACACAACGACAACACACACACACACACACACACACACACACACACACACACACACACACACTGACAACACACACACACACCGACAACACACACACATACACACCGACAACACACACACACACCGACAACACACACACACACCGACAACACACACACACACACACACACACACACACACCGACAACACACACACACACCGACAACACACACACACACCGACAACACACACACACACACCGACAACACACACACACACACACCGACAACACACACACACACACCGACAACACACACACACACACACCGACAACACATAAACACACACACACCGACAACACACACACACACACACACACCGACAACACACACACACACACCGACAACACACACACACACACACACTGACAACACACACACACACACACACACACCGACAACACACACACACACACACCGACAACACACACACACACACACACACCGACAACACACACACACACACACACCGACAACACACACACACTGACAACACACACACACACACACACTCGGACAACACACACACCGACAACACACACACACACAACACACACATACACACCGACAACACACACACACACACCGACAACACACACACACACACACTGACAACACACACACACACACACCGACAACACACACACACACACACCGACAACACACACACACACACCGACAACACACACACACAACGACAACACAAACACACACACACACACACACACACACCGACAACACACACACACACACCGACAACACACACACACACACCGACAACACATAAACACACACACACCGACAACACACACACACACACACTGACAACACAGACACACACACACCAACAACACACACACACACACACACCGACAACACACACACACAAACCGACAACACACACACACACACCGACCACACACACACACACCGACAACACACACACACACACACCGACAACACACACACACACACCGACAACACACACACACACACACACACACCGACAACACACACACACACCGATAACACACACACACACACACCAACAACACACACACACACACCGACC
This sequence comes from Salmo salar, assembly GCF_965601325.2. Taxonomy (NCBI): domain Eukaryota; kingdom Metazoa; phylum Chordata; class Actinopteri; order Salmoniformes; family Salmonidae; genus Salmo; species Salmo salar. The sequence goes on from NW_027675664.1 coordinate 157,215, forward strand.
ATTCACACACACACACACCGACAACACACACACACACACACACACACCGACAACACACACACACACACACCGACAACACACACACACCGACAACACACACACACACACACACCGACAACACACACACACCGACAACACACACACACACACACCGACAACACACACACACACACACACACACACACCGACAACACACACACACACACACACACACACACCGACAACACACACACACACACACACACCGACAACACACACACACACACCGACAACACACACACACACACACACACACACACACTGATAACACACACACACCGACAACACACACAAACACACACAAACACACCGACAACACACACACACACCGACAACACACACACACACCGACAACACACACACACACAACACACACACACACACACCGACAACACACACACACACACACCGACAACACACACACACACACCGAAAACACACACACACACACACCGACAACAAACACACACACACCGACAACAGACACACACACACACACCGACAACACACACACACACACACACCGACAACACACACACACACACACCGACAACACACACACACCGACAACACTGACACACACACACCGACAACACACACACACACCGAAAACACACACACACACACACACCGACAACACACACACACACACACACCGACAACACACACACACACACACACCGACAACACACACACACACACACACTGACAACACACACACACACACCGAAAACACACACACACCGACAACACACACACACACACACACCGACAACACACACACACCGACAACACACACACACACACCGACAACACACACACACACCGACAACACACACACACACACACACCGACAACACACACACACACACACCGACAACACATAAACACACACACACCGACAACACACACACACACACTGACAACACACACACACACACACCGACAACACACACACACACACACACCGACAACACACACACACACACACATCGACAACACACACACACACAAACACCAGCAACACACACACACACACCGAAAACACACACACACACACACCCACAACACACACACACCGACAACACACACACACACACACCGACAACACACACACACACACACCGACAACACACACACACACACACACTGACAACACACACACACACCGACAACACACACACACCGACAACACACACACACACACACACACACACACACCGACAACACACACACACACACACACCGACAACACACACACACCGACAACACACACACACACACACACACTCAGACAACACACACACCGACAACACACACACACACAACACACACACACACCGACAACACACACACACACACACACCGACAACACACACACACACACACTGACAACACACACACACACACCGACAACACACACACACACAAATACACACCGACAACACACACACACACCGACACACACACACACACACACACACACACACACACACACACACACACCGACAACACACACACACACACACACACCGACAACACACACACACACCGATAACACACACACACACACACCAACAACACACACACACACACACACCGACCATTCACACACACACACCGACAACACACACACACACACACACACACACCGACAACACACACACACACACACCGACAACACACACACACCGACAACACACACACACACACACACCGACAACACACACACACCGACAACACACACACACACACACCGACAACACACACACACACACACATCGACAACACACACACACACACACACACACACACACCGACAACACACACACACACACACACACCGACAACACACACACACACACCGACAACACACACACACACACCGAAACACACACACACACACCGACAACAAACACACACACACCGACAACAGACACACACACACACACCGACAACACACACACACACACACACCGACAACACACACACACACACACCGACAACACACACACACCGACAACACTGACACACACACACCGACAACACACACACACACCGAAAACACACACACACACACACCGACAACACACACACACACACACACCGACAACACACACACACACACACACCGACAACACACACACACACACACACTGACAACACACACACACACACCGAAAACACACACACACACACACCGACAACACACACACACACACACACCAACAACACACACACACCGACAACACACACACACACACCGACAACACACACACACACCGACAACACACACACACACACACACCGACAACACACACACACACACACCGACAACACACACACACACACACCGACAACACACACACACCGACAACACACACACACACACACCGACAACACATAAACACACACACACCGACAACACACACACACACACTGACAACACACACACACACACACCGACAACACACACACACACACACACACCGACAACACACACACACACACACTGACAACACACACACACACACCGACAACACACACACACACAAATACACACCGACAACACACACACACACCGACAACACACACACACACACACACACACACACACACACACACACACACCGACAACACACACACACACACACACACCGACAACACACACACACACCGATAACACACACACACACACACCAACAACACACACACACACACACACCGACCATTCACACACACACACACCGACAACACACACACACACACACACACACCGACAACACACACACACACACACCGACAACACACACACACCGACAACACACACACACACACACACCGACAACACACACACACCGACAACACACACACACACCGACAACACACACACACACACACATCGACAACACACACACACACACACACACACACCGACAACACACACACACACACACACACCGACAACACACACACACACACCGACAACACACACACACACACCGAAAACACACACACACACACACCGACAACAAACACACACACACCGACAACAGACACACACACACACACCGACAACACACACACACACACACACCGACAACACACACACACACACACCGACAACACACACACACCGACAACACTGACACACACACACCGACAACACACACACACACCGAAAACACACACACACACACACCGACAACACACACACACACACACACCGACAACACACACACACACACACACCGACAACACACACACACACACACACTGACAACACACACACACACACCGAAAACACACACACACACACACCGACAACACACACACACACACACACCGACAACACACACACACCGACAACACACACACACACACCGACAACACACACACACACCGACAACACACACACACACACACACCGACAACACACACACACACACACCGACAACACACACACACACACACCGACAACACACACACACCGACAACACACACACACACACACCGACAACACATAAACACACACACACCGACAACACACACACACACACTGACAACACACACACACACACACCGACAACACACACACACACACACACACACCGACAACACACACACACACCGACAACACACACACACACACCGACAACACACACACACACACCGACAACACACACACACACACCGACAACACACACACACACACCGAAAACACACACACACACACACCGACAACAAACACACACACACCGACAACAGACACACACACACACACCGACAACACACACACACACACACACCGACAACACACACACACACACACCGACAACACACACACACCGACAACACTGACACACACACACCGACAACACACACACACACCGAAAACACACACACACACACACCGACAACACACACACACACACACACCGACAACACACACACACACACACACCGACAACACACACACACACACACACTGACAACACACACACACACACCGAAAACACACACACACACACACCGACAACACACACACACACACACACCAACAACACACACACACCGACAACACACACACACACACCGACAACACACACACACACCGACAACACACACACACACACACACCGACAACACACACACACACACACCGACAACACACACACACACACACCGACAACACACACACACCGACAACACACACACACACACACCGACAACACATAAACACACACACACCGACAACACACACACACACACTGACAACACACACACACACACACCGACAACACACACACACACACACACACCGACAACACACACACACACACACTGACAACACACACACACACACCGACAACACACACACACACAAATACACACCGACAACACACACACACACCGACAACACACACACACACACACACACACACACACACACACACACACACCGACAACACACACACACACACACACACCGACAACACACACACACACCGATAACACACACACACACACACCAACAACACACACACACACACACACCGACCATTCACACACACACACACCGACAACACACACACACACACACACACACCGACAACACACACACACACACACCGACAACACACACACACCGACAACACACACACACACACACACCGACAACACACACACACCGACAACACACACACACACCGACAACACACACACACACACACATCGACAACACACACACACACACACACACACACCGACAACACACACACACACACACACACCGACAACACACACACACACACCGACAACACACACACACACACCGAAAACACACACACACACACACCGACAACAAACACACACACACCGACAACAGACACACACACACACACCGACAACACACACACACACACACACCGACAACACACACACACACACACCGACAACACACACACACCGACAACACTGACACACACACACCGACAACACACACACACACCGAAAACACACACACACACACACCGACAACACACACACACACACACACCGACAACACACACACACACACACACCGACAACACACACACACACACACACTGACAACACACACACACACACCGAAAACACACACACACACACACCGACAACACACACACACACACACACCGACAACACACACACACCGACAACACACACACACACACCGACAACACACACACACACCGACAACACACACACACACACACACCGACAACACACACACACACACACCGACAACACACACACACACACACCGACAACACACACACACCGACAACACACACACACACACACCGACAACACATAAACACACACACACCGACAACACACACACACACACTGACAACACACACACACACACACCGACAACACACACACACACACACACACACCGACAACACACACACACACCGACAACACACACACACACACCGACAACACACACACACACACACACACACCGACAACACACACACACACCGACAACAAACACACACACTGACAACACACACACACACACCGACAACACACACACACACACACACCGACAACACACACACACACACCGACAACACACACACACACACACCGACAACACATAAACACACACACACACACACCGACAACACACACACACACACCGACAACACATAAACACACACACACACCGACAACACACACACACACACCGACAACACACACACACACACACCGACAACACATAAACACACACACACACACACCGACAACACACACACACACACCGACAACACACACACACACACCGACAACACACACACACACACCGACAACACACACACACACAAACAACACACACACACACAACACACACACACACACACCGACAACACACACACACACACCGACAACACACACACACACACACACCGACAACACACACACACACACACCGACAACACACACACACACCGACAACACACACACACACACACCGACAACACACACACACACACAACACACACACACAGACAACACACACACACACACACACCGACAACACACACACACACACACACACACACACCGACAACACACACACACACACACATCGACAACACACACACACACAAACACCAGCAACACACACACACACACTGAAAACACACACACACACACACCCACAACACACACACACCGACAACACACACACACACACACCGACAACACACACACACACACACCGACAACACACACACACACACACACTGACAACACACACACACACCGACAACACACACACACACACACCGACAACACACACACACACACACACACACACACACACCGACAACACACACACACACACACACCGACAACACACACACACCGACAACACACACACACACACACACACTCAGACAACACACACACCGACAACACACACACACACAACACACACACACACCGACAACACACACACACACACACACCGACAACACACACACACACACACCGACAACACACACACACACACCGACAACACACACACACCGACAACACACACACACACACACCGACAACACACACACACCGACAACACACACACACACACACACCGACAACACACACACACACACACACACACCGACAACACACACACACACACACCGACAACACACACACACACACACCGACAACACACACACACACACACCGATAACACACACACACCGACAACACACACACACACACACACACACACCGACAACACACACACACACCGACAACACACACACACACACCGACAACACACACACACACACCGACAACACACACACAAACACAGACAACACACACACACACCGACAACACACACACACACACACCGACAACACACACACACACCGACAACACAAACACACACACACCGACAACACACACACACACACCGACAACACACACACACACACCGACAACACACACACACACACCGACCACACACACACACACCGACAACACACACACACACACACACCGACAACACAAACACACACACACACACACCGACAACACACACACACACACACCGACAACACACACACACGACAACACACACACACACACACCGACAACACACACACACACACACACGACAACACACACACACACACACACACACACACACACACACACACACACACACACACACACTGACAACACACACACACACCGACAACACACACACATACACACCGACAACACACACACACACCGACAACACACACACACACCGACAACACACACACACACACACACACACACACACACCGACAACACACACACACACCGACAACACACACACACACCGACAACACACACACACACACCGACAACACACACACACACACACCGACAACACACACACACACACCGACAACACACACACACACACACCGACAACACATAAACACACACACACCGACAACACACACACACACACACACACTGACAACACACACACACACACCAACAACACACACACACACACCGACAACACACACACACCGACAACACACACACACACACACACACACCGACAACACACACACACACCGACAACACACACACACACACACACTGACAACACACACACACACACACACACACCGACAACACACACACACACACCGACAACACACACACACACACACACACCGACAACACACACACACACACACACCGACAACACACACACACTGACAACACACACACACACACACACTCGGACAACACACACACCGACAACACACACACACACAACACACACACACACACCGACAACACACACACACACACCGACAACACACCACACACACACACCTGACAACACACACACACACCGACAACACACACACACACACACCGACAACACACACACACACACACCGACAACACACACACACAACGACAACACAAACACACACACACACACACACACACACCGACAACACACACACACACACCGACAAACACACACACACACACCGACAACACATAAACACACACACACCGACAACACACACACACACACACCGA
>NW_027675665.1:2500-10000 GCF_965601325.2 Salmo salar
ACCACGCACAGCACACAGACAGCAGAGACAGAGAGGGCTGAGGACTTCCATCAACTTCCATTCGCCCAACTGAGCGGAATCATCAACATTATTATACAGCTTCTATAACAGTATTATAGCCGTCTAAATCTCTTCATACAGACGGACGGACGGACGGACCATGGCTCTACTGACGGGAGGAGAGACTTGCGTCAAATATATCTTGTTCATCTTTAACTTCGTCTTCTGGGTGAGTGTCACTCAATGCATCTCGTTATGACTGAATACTGGGGTTGGGCTAACTACAAATGAGGACACCTCGGTCCGGAACTCGGACGTTTTTTGGTGTCTCATTTTAAAAAGTCAATAACAAAAATATTTTATATTTTTTCTACACAATAAAGAAAATCAAATTATGTCTCAACATCGAAATATTGCTCCCAGCGTTGATCGAAGATCAGAACGCTTATATTCTAGATCTGACAGTTCTATGTTCTCCTGCGTGCAGTTCTATCGGCGCCTGCCTCTTAACGAACCAGTGGAAACTTCAACACTGGTTTGTTCGTTATGTTCGCCTGCGTCCCCCCCCAGAAGAAAAATAAAAAAAATGCCATTTTAAAACCGTTATCATGTTCCTCAATTAATTCAGTGCCTTTCAGCAGTAGGCCAATGGTATCGCGACACAGAGAGCGCTCAGGATGCACAGAGCGCACCCGGAGTAGGCGTCCAATCATAAAAAACTTTGTAACGATAGTCAAACAAAAGTCACATGACCGAAGTTGGCTAGATAACCGAATTACAGAATATCTCCTATTTGACAAAATCGAGTTGATGATTTATACAGACAGCAGATCAGCTCATGAATAACGGGGAGATGAAGAGAGGAAATAGTTTACATACCAAGGCATCTGTCACGGCTGTTAGAAGGATCAAGGCCCAGCGTGTTCGTAGTTCCACATATTTATTAAACGTGAAACTGAACGCCTTACGCTTAAATACTTGAAACACAAAAGAACAAACCGTGACGCAGAGAAGAAAACCCCAGAATATAATCACCCACAAAAACACACAAGTGGGACAAACATCAACTTAAATATGGCCTCCAATTAGAGACAACGACAACCCTGCTGCCTCTAATTGGAGGTCATGCCAAACAAACAAAAAACAACCTAGAAATACAAACCTAGAAACTAAACATAGAAATACAAAAAATAGATAAACACCCACTGTCACGCCCTGACCACTCTACCATAGAAACTAACAACTTACTATGGTCAGGACGTGACAGTATCTTAACAGGGATCAACTCTGTTTTAAAATGTATTTCCATGTCTTGGCCTACTGCCGTACCGTTTGTTAATCACACATTCTCTACGGACGCTCTCGTACGGGCAGCCGTATCAGACAGCGCAGAGAAGCAGAGGAAATGTTAGAGCTGGATTTTGACGTGCTTCGATTATGCACATTTTGGATTACAGAATAAAGTTAGGAATTTTCAAGGCAGACAGGAGTCAGAATTGTGGGTTTCAGTGGGACTGGGACGATAGGAAAATAGCCTCTATATAAGGCGTGAGTCAATCAATAAATAATATACTTGATTTAGGCTACATTATAGCATGCTAAATGTTTCTGATCCGTGATTTGGGCTACATTATAACACGCTAAATGTTTCTGATCAGTGATTTAGGCTACATTATAGCATGCTAAATGTTTCTGATCAGTGATTTGGGCTACATTATAGCATGCTAAATGTTTCTGATCCGTGATTTGGGCTACATTATAGCATGCTAAATGTTTCTGATCAGTGATTTTAGGCTACATTATAGCATGCTAAATGTTTCTGATCAGTGATTTAGGCTACATTATAGCATGCTAAATGTTTCTGATCAGTGATTTGGGCTACATTATAGCATGCTAAATGTTTCTGATCCGTGATTTGGGCTACATTATAGCATGCTAAATGTTTCTGATCAGTGATTTAGGCTACATTATAGCATGCTAAATGTTTCTGATCAGTGATTTAAGCTACATTATAGCATGCTAAATGTTTCTGATCCGTGATTTGGGCTACATTATAGCATGCTAAATGTTTCTGATCCGTGATTTGGGCTACATTATAGCATGCTAAATGTTTCTGATCAGTGATTTAGGCTACATTATAGCATGCTAAATGTTTCTGATCAGTGATTTAAGCTACATTATAGCATGCTAAATGTTTCTGATCCGTGATTTGGGCTACATTATAGCATGCTAAATGTTTCTGATCCGTGATTTGGGCTACATTATAGCATGCTAAATGTTTCTGATCAGTGATTTAGGCTACAAGCTAGCATGCTAAATGTTTCTGATCAGTGATAGATGAGCAAATGAATAAATGAGCTACCACTTTCACCTGTCCAGCCAGACAGGTGTGCCGTCTAGCCAGACTCCCAAGTACTTGTATGAGGTGACTACCTCCAGCTCTAAACCCTCAGAGGTAGTAATCACACCTGTAGGGAAGAGGGGCATTCTTCTTACCAAACCACATGACCTTTGTTTTGGAGGTGTTCAGAACAAGGTTAAGGGCAGAGAAAGCTTGTTGGACACTAAGAAAGCTTTGTTGTAGAGCGTTTAACACAAAATCCGGTGAGGTGCCAGCTGAGTAGAAGACTGTATCATCTGCATATAAATGGATGAGAGAGCTTCCTACTGCCTGAGCTATGTTGTTGATGTAAATTGAGAAGAGCATGGGGCCTAGGATCAAGCCTTGGGGTACTCCCTTGGTGACAGGCAGTGGCTGAGACAGCAGATTTTCTGAATGTATACACTGCACTCTTTGAGAGAGGTAGTTAGCAAACCAGGCCAAAGACCCCTCAGAGACACCAATACTCCTTAACCGGTCCACAAGAATGGAATGGTCTACCGTATATCAAAAGCGTTGGCCAAGTCAATAAAAATAGCAGCGCAACATTGCTTAGAATCAAGGGCAGTGGTGACATCATTGAGGACCTTTTAAGGTTGTAGTGACACATCCATAACCTGAGTGGAAACCAGATTGCAGACCAGAGAGAATACTATAGACATCAAGAAAACCAGTCAGTTGATTTTTGACAAGTTTTTCGACACTTTTGATAAACAGGGCAACATAGAAATAGGCCTATAACAGTTAGGATCAGCTTGATCTCCCCTTTAAATAAAGGATGAACCGTGGCTGCCTTGGGATAGGGGGCGGTATTTTGACGTCCGGATGAAAAGCGTGCCCAAAGTAAACTGCCTGTTACTCAGGTCCAGAAGCTAGGATATGCATGAAATTGGTAGATTTGGATAGAAAACACTCTAAAGTTTCTACGACTGTTAAAATAATGTCCGTGAGTATAACAGAACTGAAATGGCAGGCAAAACCCCAAGGACAAACCATCCCCCCCCCAACAAAAATGTTATCCTACCACTGATTTCAATGGCTGGCACTTTAATAATAGGGCGAAATCGTGCCCGGTTGCAGTTCCTTGGGCTTCCACTAGATGTCAACCATCTTTAGAAAGAGTTTCAGGCTGGTTTTTGGAAAAATGAGCCAGAAATTGTCGTTTTTCTAATGGCTCCCATTTTGGCTGTAGTGTTTCTTTGATATTTTTCTCCGGTAAAGACAATAATGATTTTCCATCTTAAATTTTATAGTTTATTTGCGTATTAGGGTACATATTGTTTGATTATAAATGTCGATTGACTTGTTTGGATAACTTTATTGGTAACGTTTGGGATTCATTTCGCCAAATGCAATTCTTGAGGTGGAGTAACTCTGCCAGATCACGGTCGAACCAGGGGCTGAACCTGTTTTAATTCTCATTTTCTTTACAGGGGGGCGTGTTTGTTAACAATACCACTGAAAATATCAATAAAGAAGGTCCAAGCGTCTTCGACAGATGCTGATTCTGTACCATTTTACAGAGGCCAGGTCATGAAGGACGGCTCAGTAAAGTTTATATAGAGGCCAGGTCATGAAGGACGGCTTGCTCAGTAAAGTTTATTAGCAAGCGTCTATGACACATCAGGACAGGTCATTTCACTGAGCAGCCATTACTAACACAGGCTGTTAAACAGTGATCACTAAGGTCATTACAGAAAACACCAGACTGATACCTATCAGGATTATTTGTGAGGATAACATCGAGGAGAGTAGCCTTTTCTGGGTGTTTTGGAGTCATACCTTGTGGGATTGGTAATAATCTGAGAAAGATTTAGGGAGTCCCATTGCTTTAGGACTTGGTCAAGTGGTTTAAGCATGTCCCGGTTTAGGTCACCTAGCAGAACAAATTCAGACTTAGTGTAAGGGGCCAGGAGAGAGCTTAGGGCAGGTAGGGTACAGGCCAGTGCTGATGGAGGACGATAGCAGCCAGCAACAGTCAACAAAGAGCTATTTGAAAGTTTAATGTTTAAAACTAGCAAATCAAATTGTTTGGGGACAGACTTGGTGGAGACAACCGAGCACTGAAGGTGATCCTTGGTAAAGAATACCACTCCACCACCTTTGGAAGATCTGTCTTGCTGAAAAAGGTTATAACCAGAAAGGTTAACATCAGTATTCAAAACACTCTTCCTTAACAACGTCTCAGTAATGACCAACACATCTGGATTGGAGCTGTGAACCCACACTTTCAATTTATCCAATTTAGGTAATAAGCTTCTAATGTTAACGTACAGAAAACCCCAGGCTTTATTAACCAGAGCAGAAATCAGTGAAACAGATATCAGAGCACAAATCAGTTTTAAATCAAAACGTTAAACAAGGTTATTGTCCCGCTGAAAGGGGAATTTGTCTCTCAGTGTCTATTGGAAAGCAGATTGAACCTGGTTTTCCTCGGATTTTGCCTGTGCTTGGCTCTATTCCATTTCTTTATATCCTAAACCTTGCCGGTGACAAGCATACCCATAACATGATGCAGCCACCACCATGCTTGAAAATATGAAGAGTAGTACTCAGTGATGTGATGTGTTGGATTTGCCCCAAACGTAACACTTTGTGTTCAGGACATAAAGTTAATTTCTTTGGCACATTTTTAGCAGTTTTACGTTAGCGCCTTATTGCAAACAGGATGCATCTTTGGAATATTTTTATTCTATACAGGCTTCCTTCCTTTCACTCTGTCATTTAGGTTACTATTGTGGAGTAACTACAATGTTGTTGATCCATTCTCAGTTTTCTACTATCACAACCATTAAACTCTGTAACTGTTTTAAAGTCACCATTGGCCTCATGGTGAAATCCCTGAGCAGTTTCCTTCCTCTCTGGCAACTGAGGTAGGAAGGACGGCTTTATCTTTGTAGCGACTTTGTAGTATGTCTCAATATGAACATCTCCACAGGACCTATCTTCCCTGTAGGCCAACATTAAAATACAACCACTGTATATTTCAATAGGAACATTCTCAAACTAGAGAGACTAATGTACTTGTCCTCTTGCTCAGTTGTGCACCGAGGCCTCCCACTCCTCTTTCTATTCTGGTTAGAGCCAGTTTGTGCTGTTCTGTGTAGGGAGTAGTACACAGCGTTGTACGAGATCTTCAGTTTCTTGGCAATTTCTCGCATGGAATAGCCTTCATTTCTCAGAACAAGAATAGAATGACGAGTTTCAGAAGAAAGTTCTTTGTTTCTGGCCATTTTGAGCCTGTAATCGAACCCACAAATGCTGATGCTCCAGATACTCAACTAGTCTAAAGAAGGCCAGTTTTACTGCTTCTTTAATCAGGACAACTGTTTTCAGCTGTGCTAACATAATTTTAAAAGGGTTTTCTAATGATCAATTAGCCTTTTAAAATGATAAACTTGGATTAGCTAACACAACGTGCCATTGGAACACAGGAGTGATGGTTGCTGATAATGGGCCTCTGTAGATATTCCATAAAAATCAGCCGTTTCCAGCTATAATAGTCATTTACAACATTAACAATGTCTACACTGTATTTCTGATCAATTTGATGTTATTTTAATGGACAAACAATTCGCTTTTCTTTCAAAAACGAGGACATTTCAAAAGTGACCCCAAACTTTTGAACGGTAGTGTAGATTGGAACCATTCGCCTTTTAGACAGATATGGGTTCCAGGACTTTTTGGCCGGCGACCAGTTTTTGATATAAAAAAAACTGCGACCTCGACCATGTGGAAAAGTGATGCATTCAATGACTGTTTACTTTATTTAATTTGGGCTTTGACAGTCTATTTACTGCTAATCAGTCTGACAGTCCTTTTGACAGTCTATTTACTGCAAATCAGTCTGCCAGTCCTTTTGACAGTCTATTTACTCCAAATCAGTCTGCCAATCCTTTTGACAGTCTATATACTACAAATCAGTCTGCCAGTCCTTTTGACAGTCTATTTACTACAAATCACTCTGCCAGTCCCTTTGACAGTCTATTTACTACTAATCAGTCTGCCAGTCCTTTTGACAGTCTATTTACTCCAAATCAGTCTGCCAGTCCTTTTGACAGTCTATTTACTACTAATCAGTCTGCCAGTCCTTTTGACAGTCTATTTACTACTAATCAGTCTTCCAGTCCTTTTGACAGTCTATATACTACTAATCAGTCTGCCAGTCCTTTTGACAGTCTATTTACTGCAAATCAGTCTGCCAGTCCTTTTGACAGTCTATTTACTGCTAATCAGTCTGCCAGTCCTTTTGACAGTCTATTTACTGCAAATCAGTCTGCCAGTCCTTTTGACAGTCTATTTACTGCAAATCAGTCTGCCAGTCCTTTTGACAGTCTATTTACTGCTAATCAGTCTGCCAGTCCTTTTGACAGTCTATTTACTGCAAATCAGTCTGCCAGTCCTTTTGACAGTCTATTTACTGCAAATCAGTCTGCCAGTCCTTTTGACAGTCTATTTACTGCTAATCAGTCTGCCAGTCCTTTTGACAGTTTATTTACTACTAATCAGTCTGCCAGTCCTTTTGACAGTCTATTTACTCCAAATCAGTCTGCCAGTCCTTTTGACAGTCTATTTACTGCAAATCAGTCTGCCAGTCCTTTTGACAGTCTATTTACTGCAAATCAGTCTGCCAGTCCTTTTGACAGTCTATTTACTGCTAATCAGTCTGCCAGTCCTTTTGACAGTCTATTTACTGCTAATCAGTCTGCCAGTCCTTTTGACAGTCTATTTACTACTAATCAGTCTGCCAGTCCTTTT
Organism: Salmo salar; assembly: GCF_965601325.2. Lineage (NCBI taxonomy): Eukaryota > Metazoa > Chordata > Actinopteri > Salmoniformes > Salmonidae > Salmo > Salmo salar. The sequence continues at coordinate 9,639 of NW_027675665.1, forward strand.
GACAGTCTATATACTACTAATCAGTCTGCCAGTCCTTTTGACAGTCTATTTACTGCAAATCAGTCTGCCAGTCCTTTTGACAGTTTATTTACTGCAAATCAGTCTGCCAGTCCTTTTGACAGTCTATATACTACTAATCAGTCTGCCAGTCCTTTTGACAGTCTATTTACTGCAAATCAGTCTGCCAGTCCTTTTGACAGTCTATTTACTCCAAATCAGTCTGCCAATCCTTTTGACAGTCTATATACTACAAATCAGTCTGCCAGTCCTTTTGACAGTCTATTTACTACAAATCACTCTGCCAGTCCCTTTGACAGTCTATTTACTACTAATCAGTCTGCCAGTCCTTTTGACAGTCTATT
>NW_027675665.1:15000-70000 GCF_965601325.2 Salmo salar
ATGGAGACCTTCCTCCCTACTAACCTGGTGTTGTGGAGAGGTCTTTCAATGGAGACCTTCCTCCCTGCTAACCTGGTGTTGTGGAGAGGTCTTTCAATGGAGACCTTCCTCCCTGCTAACCTGGTGTTGAGGAGAGGTCTTTCAATGGAGACCTTCCTCCCTGCTAACCTGGTGTTGTGGAGAGGTCTTTCAATGGAGACCTTCCTCCCTGCTAACCTGGTGTTGAGGAGAGGTCTTTCAATGGAGACCTTCCTCCCTGCTAACCTGGTGTTGAGGAGAGGTCTTTCAATGGAGACCTTCCTCCCTGCTAACCTGGTGTTGTGGAGAGGTCTTTCAATGGAGACCTTCCTCCCTGCTAACCTGGTGTTGAGGAGAGGTCTTTCAATGGAGACCTTCCTGGTGTGGAGGAGAGGTCTTTCAATGGAGACCTTCCTGGTGTGGAGGAGAGGTCTAGAGACTAGGAAAATAGTGATGTTTAGCCCTGCTAATCGCTATGACAACACCACAGTGTCTGTAGCTGTCACGTCCTGACGATAGTAAGTCGAAACACACGCTGCGCTTTGGTCCGCTCCTTTTGACAGCCGCGACAGTTTCCAGATGTTTGAACTAGCCCTGCTAATCACTATGACAACACAAACACTGAATATTTCCCACTTACAATTTCTCCCATCCAGAAAATGTTGACATGTTCTATCTAAGTCTGCTAAACATAGTACCACAAACACACTGACGAAAAGGATGGGCATATTGGTGTCTGTCCGACGATGTTTCCCGTGAACACCGAGCCAATCCAGGTGTCTGTCCGACGATGTTTCCCGTGAACACCGAGCCAATCCGGTTGTCTGTCTGACGATGTTTCCCGTGAACACCGAGCCAATCCGGGTGTCTGTCCGACGATGTTTCCCGTGAACACCGGGCCAATCCGGGTGTCTGTCCGACGATGTTTCCCGTGAACACCAAGCCAATCCGGTTGTCTGTCCGACGATGTTTCCCGTGAACGCCAAGCCAATCCAGGTGTCTGTCCGACGATGTTTCCCGTGAACACCAAGCCAATCCAGGTGTCTGTCCGACGATGTTTCCCGTGAACACCAAGCCAATCCGGTTGTCTGTCCGACGATGTTTCCCGTGAACACCGAGCCAATCCAGTTGTCTGTCTGACGATGTTTCCCGTGAACGCCAAGCCAATCCAGTTGTCTGTCCGACGATGTTTCCCGTGAACACCGAGCCAATCCGGTTGTCTGTCCGACGATGTTTCCCGTGAACACCAAGCCAATCCGGTTGTCTGTTCCCGTGAACACCAAGCCAATCCAGTTGTCTGTTCCCGTGAACACCAAGCCAATCGAGTTGTCTCTCCGACGATGTTTCCCGTGAACACCAAGCCAATCCAGTTGTCTGTTCCCGTGAACGCCAAGCCAATCCAGTTGTCTGTCCGACGATGTTTCCCGTGAACACCAAGCCAATCCAGTTGTCTGTTCCCGTGAACACCAAGCCAATCCAGTTGTCTCTCCGACGATGTTTCCCGTGAACACCAAGCCAATCCAGGTGCCTGTCCAACGATGTTTCCCGTGAACACCAAGCCAATCCAGTTGTCTGTCCGACGATGTTTCCCGTGAACATCAAGCCAATCCAGTTGTCTGTCAGGGCGATGTTTCACGTGAACACCAAGCCAATCCAGGTGTCTGTCCGACGATGTTTCCCGTGAACACCAAGCCGATCCAGTTGTCTGTTCCCGTGAACATCAAGCCAATCCAGTTGTCTGTCCGACGATGTTTCCCGTGAACACCAAGCCAATCCAGTTGTCTGTTCCCGTGAACGCCAAGCCAATCCAGTTGTCTGTCCGACGATGTTTCCCGTGAACACCAAGCCAATCCAGTTGTCTGTTCCCGTGAACGCCAAGCCAATCCAGTTGTCTGTCCGACGATGTTTCCCGTGAACACCAAGCCAATCCAGTTGTCTGTTCCCGTGAACACCAAGCCAATCCAGTTGTCTCTCCGACGATGTTTCCCGTGAACACCAAGCCAATCCAGGTGCCTGTCCAACGATGTTTCCCGTGAACACCAAGCCAATCCAGTTGTCTGTCCGACGATGTTTCCCGTGAACATCAAGCCAATCCAGTTGTCTGTCAGGGCGATGTTTCACGTGAACACCAAGCCAATCCAGGTGTCTGTCCGACGATGTTTCCCGTGAACACCAAGCCGATCCAGTTGTCTGTTCCCGTGAACATCAAGCCAATCCAGTTGTCTGTCCGACGATGTTTCCCGTGAACACCAAGCCAATCCAGTTGTCTGTTCCCGTGAACGCCAAGCCAATCCAGTTGTCTGTCCGACGATGTTTCCCGTGAACACCGAGCCAATCCAGTTGTCTGTTCCCGTGAACATCAAGCCAATCCAGTTGTCTGTCCGACGATGTTTCCCGTGAACACCAAGCCAATCCAGTTGTCTGTTCCCGTGAACGCCAAGCCAATCCAGTTGTCTGTCCGACGATGTTTCCCGTGAACACCAAGCCAATCCAGTTGTCTGTCCGACGATGTTTCCCGTGAACATCAAGCCAATCCAGTTGTCTGTCAGGGCGATGTTTCACGTGAACACCAAGCCGATCCAGTTGTCTGTTCCCATGAACATCAAGCCAATCCAGTTGTCTGTCAGGGCGATGTTTCACGTGAACACCAAGCCGATCCAGTTGTCTGTTCCCATGAACATCAAGCCAATCCAGTTGTCTGTCAGGGCGATGTTTCACGTGAACACCAAGCCGATCCAGTTGTCTGTTCCCATGAACATCAAGCCAATCCAGTTGTCTGTCAGGGCGATGTTTCACGTGAACACCAAGCCGATCCAGTTGTCTGTTCCCATGAACGCCAAGCCAATCCAGTTGTCTGTCCGACGATGTTTCCCGTGAACACCAAGCCAATCCAGTTGTCTGTCCGACGATGTTTCCCGTGAACGCCAAGCCAATCCAGTTGTCTGTTCCCGTGAACGCCAAGCCAATCCAGTTGTCTGTCCGACGATGTTTCCCGTGAACGCCAAGCCAATCCAGTTGTCTGTTCCCGTGAACGCCGAGCCAATCCAGTTGTCTGACGGTCAATGCGCCACACAGCAGCAGCTCCACTCCATGGTAACCATCAACATGTGAATTTCCCTCCACGACGTCCATGTTCGTATCCATGGTAACCATCAACATGTGAATTTCCCTCCACGACGCCCATGTTCGTATCCATGGTAACCATCAACATGTGAATTTCCCTCCACGACGTCCATGTTCGTATCCATGGTAACCATCAACATGTGAATTTCCCTCCACGGCGTCCATGTTCGTATCCATGGTAACCAACAACATGTGAATTTCCCTCCACGGCGTCCATGTTCGTATCCATGGTAACCAACAACATGTGAATTTCCCTCCACGACGTCCATGTTCGTATCCATGGTAACCATCAACATGTGAATTTCCCTCCACGACGTCCATGTTCGTATCCATGGTAACCATCAACATGTGAATTTCCCTCCACGACGTCCATGTTCGTATCCATGGTAACCATCAACATGTGAATTTCCCTCCACGACGCCCAATGTTCGTATCCATGGTAACCATCAACATGTGAATTTCCCTCCACGGCGTCCATGTTCGTATCCATGGTAACCAACAACATGTGAATTTCCCTCCACGGCGTCCATGTTCTCCACTGTCACTATTCATATCCATGGTAACCAAGTACACGAACGATTGATAAAAGGTTATTATCATGTAATTTGCTTGTTAGCAGCACAAAATGGCAGCAGCACAACATGGCAGCAGCACAAAATGGCAGCAGCACAACATGGCAGCAGAACAACATGGTAGGAACACAACATGGCAGCAACACAACATGGTAGCAACACAACATGGTAGGAACACAACATGGCAGCAACACAACATGGTAGGAACACAACATGGCAGCAACACAACATGGTAGCAACACAACATGGCAGCAACACAACATGGTAGCAACACAACATGGCAGCAACACAACATGGTAGCAACACAACATGGCAGCAACACAACATGGTAGCAACACAACATGGCAGCAACACAACATGGTAGCAACACAACATGGCAGCAACACAACATGGTAGCTGGACAACATGGTAGCAACACAACATGGTAGCAACACAACATGGTAGCAGAACAACATGGTAGCAACACAACATGGTAGCAACACAACATGGCAGCAACACAACATGGTACAAACATTATTGGTCACAGACAACAGAACAAAGCCAAGAAGGGAGAAACATCAAATACACGATTGAGTCTTTGAATGTCCATGTTTGAGTCTTTGAATGTCCATGTTTGAGTCTTTGAATGTCCATGTTTGAGTCTTTGAATGTCCATGTTTGAGTCTTTGAATGTCCAGCCCTCCTTACTCTGAGACGCTTGATACATACAGCCCTTGTTCCCCATCTTTACCCTTCACTTCATAGTGTACACTTGTTCACTCCACCTCGTGGATGTAAAAGGATTGGACTGCTGTTTACAAATATAATGGAAACTGACCCCGGCCCATAAACAGTGATGAGCAGCTAATTAGTCAAATCAGGTTTGCTAGAGCAGGGCTGGAACAAAAACCTGCACATCCAGTAGTAAATCTCCAGGAGGCTTAGCTACCTCTATTGGAGTCAACAAGCTCCTCTTCCTCCTCCGCCTCATCATCACTATAACTGGTACGTCTCAGTCTGACCTGCAGGGTTACATTTCCACCACTAGATGGAGACACTCCACACAGTCTGATCCTATAGAAATGGTCTGGTCCAATAGAAACAAGGCCTCCATCTCCATGTGATGGTCTGGTCCAATAGAAACAAGGCCTTCATCTCCATGTGATGGTCTGGTCCAATAGAAACAAGGCCTTCATCTCCATGTGATGGTCTGGTCCAATAGAAACAAGGCCTCCATCTCCATGTGATGGTCTGGTCCAATAGAAACAAGGCCTCCATCTCCATGTGATGGTCTGGTCCAATAGAAACAAGGCCTTCATCTCCATGTGATGGTCTGGTCCAATAGAAACAAGGCCTCCATCTCCATGTGATGGTCTGGTCCAATAGAAACAAGGCTTTCATCTCCATGTGATGGTCTGGTCCAATAGAAACAAGGCCTCCATCTCCATGTGATGGTCTGGTCCAATAGAAACAAGGCCTCCATCTCCATGTGATGGTCTGGTCCAATAGAAACAAGGCTTTCATTTCCATGTGATGGTCTGGTCCAATAGACTAGAGCCGGTCCATTTCACAAAAGTTATTACTTCTAAACAAATTACCATTTTGGATTGTTGCTGTTTTGTTTACTGTTTGAACAGTCACTGAGATTATATTTGGTCATCCATGTAAAATAGACTTCTTGGATGAATAGCCTACAGTGCATTCTAGGACCGAAAGGCTTCTCAACCGTTTTTACCCCCAAGCCACAAGACTCCTGAACAGTTCATCAAATGGATACCCGGACTATTGGCATTTCACTGTCTTTTTTACTACTACACCTGTTGTATTCAGCATTTCACTGTGAGGTCTACTACACCTGTTGTATTCAGCATTTCACTGTGAGGTCTACTACACCTGTTGTATTCAGCATTTCACTGTGAGGTTTACTACACCTGTTGTATTCAGCATTTCACTGTGAGGTCTACTACACCTGTTGTATTCAGCATTTCACTGTGAGGTCTACTACACCTGTTGTATTTAGCATTTCAATGTGAGGTCTACTACACCTGTTGTATTCCGCATTTCACTGTAAGGTCTACTACACCTGTTGTATTCAGCATTTCACTGTGAGGTCTACTACACCTGTTGTATTCAGCATTTCACTGTGAGGTCTACTACACCTGTTGTATTCAGCATTTCACTGTGAGGTCTACTACACCTGTTGTATTCAGCATTTCACTGTGAGGTCTACTACACCTGTTGTATTCAGCATTTCACTGTGAGGTCTACTACACCTGTTGAATTCAGCATTTCACTGTGAGGTCTACTACACCTGTTGTATTCAGCATTTCACTGTGAGGTCTACACCTGTTGAATTTGGCGCACGTGACAAATAAACTTTGATTTGATTCGGAAAGTATTCAGACTCCTTGACTTCATCCACATTTTGTTACATTACAGCCTTATTCTAAAATGGTTTAAAGACCAAACAAACACGTAACAAAAACACAGGTTAGAAACCCAAAACAACAGAGCGAGGAGTACCTCGAATAAATAACACACTCACACGATGACTAACACACGGGACCAGACCCGTAATCATCTGAGCAATCCACCAGGACACGATGACTAACACACGGGACCAGACCCGTAATCATCTGAGCAATCCACCAGGACACGATGACTAACACACGGGACCAGACCCGTAATCATCTGAGCAATCCACCAGGACACGATGACTAACACACGGGACCAGACCCGTAATCATCTGAGCAATCCACCAGGACACGATGACTAACACACGGGACCAGACCCGTAATCATCTGAGCAATCCAACAGGACACGATGACTAACACACGGGACCAGACCCGTAATCATCTGAGCAATCCACCAGGACACGATGACTAACACACGGGACCAGACCCGTAATCATCTGAGCAATCCACCAGGACACGATGACTAACACACGGGACAAGACCCGTAATCATCTGAGCAATCCACCAGGACACGATGACTAACACACGGGACAAGACCCGTAATCATCTGAGCAATCCACCAGGACACGATGACTAACACACGGGACCAGACCCGTAATCATCTGAGCAATCCACCAGGACACGATGACTAACACACGGGACCAGACCCGTAATCATCTGAGCAATCCACCAGGACACGATGACTAACACACGGGACCAGAAACGTAAACATCTGAGCAATCCACCAGGACACGATGACTAACACCCGGGACAAGACCCGTAATCATCTGAGCAATCCACCAGGACACGATGACTAACACACGGGACCAGACCCGTAATCATCTGAGCAATCCACCAGGACACGATGACTAACACACGGGACCAGACCCGTAATCATCTGAGCAATCCACCAGGACACGATGACTAACACACGGGACCAGACCCGTAATCATCTGAGCAATCCACCAGGACACGATGACTAACACACGGGACCAGACCCGTAATCATCTGAGCAATCCACCAGGACACGATGACTAACACACGGGACCAGACCCGTAATCATCTGAGCAATCCAACAGGACACGATGACTAACACACGGGACCAGACCCGTAATCATCTGAGCAATCCACCAGGACACGATGACTAACACACGGGACCAGACCCGTAATCATCTGAGCAATCCACCAGGACACGATGACTAACACACGGGACCAGACCCGTAATCATCTGAGCAATCCACCAGGACACGATGACTAACACCCGGGACAAGACCCGTAATCATCTGAGCAATCCACCAGGACACGATGACTAACACACGGGACCAGACCCGTAATCATCTGAGCAATCCACAAGGGCACGAAAACCCCAAAACACACAGCACAGGTATTCACACGCACCAACGGACATAGCAACAATAATCTACAGCACCATGGAAACCAAAGGGCAACACTTATACAAGTACTAATCAGTGGGAATAGGGGACAGGTGGGCGTAATGAACGTTCCGGAGGGATCCGTGACAATAAGGCTGTAACGTAACAAAATGTGGAAAAGGTCAAGGGGTCTGAATACTTTCCCGAAGGCGCTGTATCTAGTCTAAAGATCAGATCAAGGAACCAAGGGGTCTGAATACTTTCCCGAAGACGCTGTATCTAGTCTAAAGATCAGATCAAGGAACCAAGGGGTCTGAATACTTTCCGAAGGCGCTGTATCTAGTCTAAAGATCAGATCAAGGAACCAAGGGGTCTGAATACTTTCCGAAGGCGCTGTATCTAGTCTAAAGATCAGATCAAGGAACCAAGGGGTCTGAATACTTTCCCGAAGGCGCTGTATCTAGTCTAAAGATCAGATCAAGGAACCAAGGGGTCTGAATACTTTCCGAAGGCGCTGTATCTAGTCTAAAGATCAGATCAAGGAACCAAGGGGTCTGAATACTTTCCGAAGGCGCTGTATCTAGTCTAAAGATCAGATCAAGGAACCAAGGGGTCTGAATACTTTCCCGAAGGCGCTGTATCTAGTCTAAAGATCAGATCAAGGAACCAAGGGGTCTGAATACTTTCCCGAAGGCGCTGTATCTAGTCTAAAGATCAGATCAAGGAACCAAGGGGTCTGAATACTTTCCCGAAGGCGCTGTATCCAGTCTAAAGATCAGATCAAGGAACCAAGCGAAGCCCTGCCCCCAACGGCTGAGGAACGAATGATATGTCTCAGTTTTTCAGGTAGTAAAAAAAAAGGTATGTTGAAATCAGGTACGAGGGGGGGGGGGGGGAAAAACGTCATTACAACACTCTGGCGTCTGCGTAGAGCTTGTTGTAAGCTTTAGCGGAGCCCCTCCCATCCTGCTTCACCGACTGACTAACAAAGAACAAGTGAGGTTGCAGGGTGTGGCTCAGGAATTCTCCACAGACCTCTCTCTCTCTCTCGCTCGCTCGCGTTCTTTCACTCACTATCTTTGTCTTTTAAATAAGCGTCGGGTTTTTAACTCTGTGATTATACTACTCTGGGAAGCGTCGGGTTTTTAACTCTGTGACTAGACTACTCTGGGAAGCGTCGGGGTTTTAACTCTGTCACTAGACTACTCTGGGAAGCGTCGGGGTTTTAACTCTGTGACTAGACTACTCTGGGAAGCGTCGGGGTTTTAACTCTATGACTAGACTACTCTGGGAAGCGTCGGGTTTTTAACTCTGTGACTAGACTACTCTGGGAAGCGTCGGGTTTTTAACTCTGTGACTAGACTACTCTGGGAAGCGTCGGGTTTTTAACTCTGTGACTAGACTACTCTGGGAAGCGTCAGGGTTTTTAACTCTGTGACTAGACTACTCTGGGAAGCGTCGGGTTTTTAACTCTGTGACTAGACTACTCTGGGAAGCGTCGGGGTTTTAACTCTGTGACTAGACTACTCTGGGAAGCGTCGGGTTTTTAACTCTGTGACTAGACTTCTCGGGGATATTTTCTCTCCACCACCAAACCTGTGTTGTATTTTACCATGGGAGTCGTAGGAGGATTCAAATGCATCAAATACCTGATGTTCATGTTCAACTTCCTCTTCTGGGTGAGTGCTCTGAGATATCTACTTCCTGTTCTGGGTAAGTGCTCTGAGATATCTACCTTCTGTCTCATATTCTCTCTGCTGAGTCCACTCTTACCTGAGCCTGGGGTGGCAGGTAGCCTAGTGGTTAGAGGAGGCAGGTAGCCTAGTGGTTAGAGGAGGCAGGTAGCCTAGTGGTTAGAGGAGGCAGGTAGCCTAGTGGTTAGAGGAGGCAGGTAGCCTAGTGGTTAGAGGAGGAGGCAGGTAGCCTAGTGGTTAGAGGAGGCAGGTAGCCTAGTGGTTAGAGGAGGCAGGTAGCTTAGTGGTTAGAGGAGGCAGGTAGCCTAGTGGTTAGAGGAGGCAGGTAGCCTAGTGGTTAGAGGAGGCAGGTAGTCTAGTGGTTAGATGAGGCAGGTAGCCTAGTGGTTAGAGGAGGCAGGTAGCCTAGTGGTTAGAGGAGGGAGGCAGGTAGCCTAGTGGTTAGAGGAGGCAGGTAGCCTAGTGGTTAGAGGAGGCAGGTAGCCTAGTGGTTAGAGGAGGCAGGTAGTCTAGTGGTTAGATGAGGCAGGTAGCCTAGTGGTTAGAGGAGGCAGGTAGCCTAGTGGTTAGAGGAGGGAGGCAGGTAGCCTAGTGGTTAGAGGAGGCAGGTAGCCTAGTGGTTAGAGGAGGCAGGTAGCCTAGTGGTTAGAGGAGGCAGGTAGCCTAGTGGTTAGAGGAGGGAGGCAGGTAGCCTAGTGGTTAGAGGAGGCGGGTAGCCTAGTGGTTAGAGGAGGCGGATAGCCTAGTGGTTAGAGGAGGAGGCAGGTAGTCTAGTGGTTAGAGGAGGCAGGTAGCCTAGTGGTTAGAGGAGGCAGGTAGCCTAGTGGTTAGAGGAGGCAGGTCGCCTAGTGGTTAGATGAGGCAGGTAGCCTAGTGGTTAGAGGAGGCAGGTAGCCTAGTGGTTAGAGGAGACAGGTAGCCTAGTGGTTAGAGGAGGCAGGTAGCCTAGTGGTTAGAGGAGGCAGGTAGCCTAGTGGTTAGAGGAGGCAGGTAGTCTAGTGGTTAGAGGAGGCAGGTAGCCTAGTGGTTAGATGAGGCAGGTAGCCTAGTGGTTAGATGAGGCAGGTAGCCTAGTGGTTAGAGGAGACAGGTAGCCTAGTGGTTAGAGGAGGCGGGTAGCCTAGTGGTTAGAGGAGGCGGGTAGCCTAGTGGTTAGAGGAGGCGGGTAGCCTAGTGGTTAGAGGAGGCGGGTAGCTTAGTGGTTAGAGGAGACGGGTAGCCTAGTGGTTAGAGGAGGCGGGTAGCCTAGTGGTTAGAGGAGGCAGGTAGCCTAGTGTTTAGAGGAGGCAGGTAGCCTAGTGGTTAGAGGAGGCAGGTAGCCTAGTGGTTAGAGGAGGAGGCAGGTAGCCTAGTGGTTAGAGGAGGCAGGTAGTCTAGTGGTTAGAGGAGGCAGGTAGCCTAGTGGTTAGAGGAGGCAGGTAGCCTAGTGGTTAGAGGAGGCAGGTAGCCTAGTGGTTAGAGGAGGAGGCAGGTAGCCTAGTGGTTAGAGGAGGTAGGTAGCCTAGTGGTTAGAGGAGGCAGGTAGCCTAGTGGTTAGAGGAGGCAGGTAGCCTAGTGGTTAGAGGAGGCAGGTAGCCTAGTGGTTAGAGGAGGCAGGTAGTCTAGTGGTTAGAGGAGGCAGGTAGCCTAGTGGTTAGAGGAGGCAGGTAGCCTAGTGGTTAGAGGAGGCAGGTAGTCTAGTGGTTAGAGGAGGCAGGTAGCCTAGTGGTTAGAGGAGGCAGGTAGCCTAGTGGTTAGAGGAGGCAGGTAGCCTAGTGGTTAGAGGAGGCAGGTAGCCTAGTGGTTAGAGGAGGAGGCAGGTAGCCTAGTGGTTAGAGGAGGCAGGTAGCCTAGTGGTTAGAGGAGGCAAGTAGCCTAGTGGTTAGAGGAGGGAGGCAGGTAGCCTAGTGGTTAGAGGAGGGAGGTAGCCTAGTAGTTAGAGCGTTGGGCCAGTAACTGAAAGGTTGCTGGATCGAATCCCCGAGCTGACAAGGTAAAAATCTGTCATTCTGCCCCCTGAACAAGGCAGTTACCCCACTGTTCCCTTGTAGGCCGTCATTGTATATCAGAATTTTGTCACCAACTTCCTTGCCTTGTCACATTGCCAACTTCCTTCCTTGTCACATTCTCTCTTCTCTTTTACAATGTTATCAGCATTTTAGTGGACAGGTGTTTGTTGACATTAGTGAGAAAAGAGAATGATTAAAACAGAGAAGCTAAATCATACTGGAGGACTGTGTGGTTGTTTCGCTTGGTTGGTCAGGTATGCCTGAGATATACTCTCTCTCTCTGCGTGGGATATATCATCCAGGTTTTAAGTTATTACATTATTATATTACTATATTATATCATCCAGGTTTTAAGTTATTACATTATTATATTACTATATTATATCATCCAGGTTTTAAGTTATTACATTATTATATTACTATATTATATCATCCAGGTTTTAAGTTATTACATTATTATATTACTATATTATATCATCCAGGTTTTAAGTTATTACATTATTATATTACTATATTATATCATCCAGGTTTTAAGTTATTACATTATTATATTACTATATTATATCATCCAGGTTTTAAGTTATTACATTATTATATTACTATATTATATCATCCAGGTTTTAAGTTATTACATTATTATATTACTATATTATATCATCCAGGTTTTAAGTTATTACATTATTATATTACTATATTATATCCTCCAGGTTTTAAGTTATTACATTATTATATTACTATATTATATCCTCCAGGTTTTAAGTTATTACATTATTATATTACTATATTATATCATCCAGGTTTTAAGTTATTACATTATTATATTACTATATTATATCCTCCAGGTTTTAAGTTATTACATTATTATTTTCCAGTGAAAGATGAAGAGAAGACATTGATATTCATTGTACTGTTGAATGGGCCAATTTAGAGGACAAAACTTAACTCACACATACACAAAATAAAACTAAATCCTATTAGGTGGTACATGTATAAGAAGATATCATACAGTCAGTACAAGCAGTGTAGTTCAGCCCAATGTAAATACTGAGTGGAGAACAGCACAGAGTAGCAGCAGATCATCAACCCAGTTATGAACCAGGACTAGACCGTTTAATCCAGGATCGGCTGCCCTATCTTGTAAAACAATGGACTTCTATTGGAGGTATTGTATAGAATCTTTTCCATATGTATTACATTCCCTAAATCCCGTAACCACATTTCAAAGGTAGGTACAATCTCCAATTTCCAAAATTGCAATATGAGCCTTTCTGCTAATAGACTGCAAAGAGAGACAGCTTTCCCTTCCTGGTTAATCCCATCAGCCTTCCCTTCCTGGTTAATCCCATCAGCCTTCCCTTCCTGGTTATTCCCATCAGCCTTCCCTTCCTGGTTATTCCCATCAGCCTTCCCTTCCTGGTTATTCCCATCAGCCTTCCCTTCCTGGTTAATCCCATCAGCCTTCCCTTCCTGGTTATTCCCATCAGCCTTCCCTTCCTGGTTATTCCCATCAGCCTTCCCTTCCTGGTTATTCCCATCAGCCTTCCCTTCCTGGTTATTCCCATCAGCCTTCCCTTCCTGGTTAATCCCATCAGCCTTCCCTTCCTGGTTATTCCCATCAGCCTTCCCTTCCTGGTTATTCCCATCAGCCTTCCCTTCCTGGTTATTCCCATCAGCCTTCCCTTCCTGGTTATCCCCATCAGCCTTCCCTTCCTGGTTAATCCCATCAGCCTTCCCTTCCTGGTTATTCCCATCAGCCTTCCCTTCCTGGTTATTCCCATCAGCCTTCCCTTCCTGGTTAATCCCATCAGCCTTCCCTTCCTGGTTATTCCCATCAGCCTTCCCTTCCTGGTTATTCCCATCAGCCTTCCCTTCCTGGTTATTCCCATCAGCCTTCCCTTCCTGGTTATTCCCATCAACCTTCCCTTCCCTTCCTGGTTATTCCCATCAGCCTTCCCTTCCTGGTTATTCCCATCAGCCTTCCCTTCCTGGTTATTCCCATCAACCATCCCTTCCTGGTTATTCCCATCAGCCTTCCCTTCCTGGTTATTCCCATCAGCCTTCCCTTCCTGGTTATTCCCATCAGCCTTCCCTTCCTGGTTATTCCCATCAGCCTTCCCTTCCTGGTTATTCCCATCATTCATCCCTTCCTGGTTATTCCCATCAGCCTTCCCTTCCTGGTTATTCCCATCAGCCTTCCCTTCCTGGTTATTCCCATCAACCATCCCTTCCTGGTTATTCCCATCAGCCTTCCCTTCCTGGTTATTCCCATCATTCATCCCTTCCTGGTTATTCCCATCAGCCTTCCCTTCCTGGTTATTCCCATCAGCCTTCCCTTCCTGGTTATTCCCATCAGCCTTCCCTTCCTGGTTATTCCCATCAGCCTTCCCTTCCTGGTTATTCCCATCAGCCTTCCCTTCCTGGTTATTCCCATCAGCCTTCCCTTCCCTTCCTGGTTATTCCCATCAGCCTTCCCTTCCTGGTTATTCCCATCAACCTTCCCTTCCCTTCCTGGTTATTCCCATCAACCATCCCTTCCTGGTTATTCCCATCAGCCTTCCCTTCCCTTCCTGGTTATTCCCATCAGCCTTCCCTTCCTGGTTATTCCCATCAGCCTTCCCTTCCTGGTTATTCCCATCAGCCTTCCCTTCCTGGTTATTCCCATCAGCCTTCCCTTCCTGGTTATTCCCATCAGCCTTCCCTTCCTGGTTAATCCCATCAGCCTTCCCTTCCTGGTTATTCCCATCAGCCTTCCCTTCCCTTCCTGGTTATTCCCATCAGCCTTCCCTTCCTGGTTAATCCCATCAGCCTTCCCTTCCCTTCCTGGTTAATCCCATCAGCCTTCCCTTCCTGGTTATTCCCATCAGCCTTCCCTTCCTGGTTATTCCCATCAGCCTTCCCTTCCTGGTTATTCCCATCAGCCTTCCCTTCCTGGTTATTCCCATCAGCCTTCCCTTCCTGGTTATTCCCATCAGCCTTCCCTTCCTGGTTATTCCCATCAGCCTTCCCTTCCTGGTTAATCCCATCAGCCTTCCCTTCCTGGTTATTCCCATCAGCCTTCCCTTCCTGGTTATTCCCATCAGCCTTCCCTTCCTGGTTATTCCCATCAGCCTTCCCTTCCTGGTTATTCCCATCAACCTTCCCTTCCTGGTTATTCCCATCAGCCTTCCCTTCCCTTCCTGGTTATTCCCATCAGCCTTCCCTTCCTGGTTATTCCCATCAGCCTTCCCTTCCTGGTTATTCCCATCAGCCTTCCCTTCCTGGTTATTCCCATCAGCCTTCCCTTCCTGGTTATTCCCATCAACCTTCCCTTCCTGGTTATTCCCATCAGCCTTCCCTTCCTGGTTATTCCCATCAGCCTTCCCTTCCTGGTTATTCCCATCAGCCTTCCCTTCCCTTCCTGGTTATTCCCATCAGCCTTCCCTTCCTGGTTATTCCCATCAGCCTTCCCTTCCTGGTTATTCCCATCAGCCTTCCCTTCCTGGTTAATCCCATCAGCCTTCCCTTCCCTTCCTGGTTAATCCCATCAGCCTTCCCTTCCCTTCCTGGTTATTCCCATCAGCCTTCCCTTCCTGGTTATTCCCATCAGCCTTCCCTTCCTGGTTAATCCCATCAGCCTTCCCTTCCTGGTTAATCCCATCAGCCTTCCCTTCCTGGTTATTCCCATCAGCCTTCCCTTCCTGGTTATTCCCATCAGCCTTCCCTTCCTGGTTAATCCCATCAGCCTTCCCTTCCTGGTTATTCCCATCAGCCTTCCCTTCCTGGTTATTCCCATCAGCCTTCCCTTCCCTTCCTGGTTATTCCCATCAACCTTCCCTTCCTGGTTATTCCCATCAGCCTTCCCTTCCCTTCCTGGTTATTCCCATCAGCCTTCCCTTCCTGGTTATTCCCATCAGCCTTCCCTTCCTGGTTATTCCCATCAAGTGTCAGCCTTCCCTTCCTGGTTATTCCCATCAGCCTTCCCTTCCTGGTTATTCCCATCAGCCTTCCCTTCCCTTCCTGGTTATTCCCATCAGCCTTCCCTTCCTGGTTATTCCCATCAGCCTTCCCTTCCTGGTTATTCCCATCAGCCTTCCCTTCCTGGTTATTCCCATCAGCCTTCCCTTCCTGGTTATTCCCATCAGCCTTCCCTTCCTGGTTATTCCCATCAGCCTTCCCTTCCTGGTTATTCCCATCAGCCTTCCCTTCCTGGTTATTCCCATCAGCCTTCCCTTCCCTTCCTGGTTATTCCCATCAACTGTAACCAAACAGAGAGATCAATGGGTCTGGGGTTATAACTCTATCGAAGGCTTTTAGATAAGTCATCAGAAATGAGAACCCAGTAAGCATGTAACTTAGGACATGTCCAGAATAAGTGGGTCAACTTCCCCTCATCACCTTAAACGGAACAAGGCTGTGTCTGGCATTCACTGAACTGTGGTTTACATTTACATTTTAGTCATTTAGCAGACACTCTTATCCAGAGCGACTTACAGTAGTGAATGCATACATTTCATACCTTTTTTTTTTTTTTTCTGTGCTGGCCCCCCGTGGGAATCGAACCCACAACCCTGGCGTTGCAAACACCATGCTCTACCAACTGAGCTACAGGGAAGGCTAATATATTCCTGAGAGCTTCTACCCAGTCCTCGTCTGGTTCCCAAGCCCTTTAAATAGTGTCTGTGGATACCATGCAGTCTATAGACCGACCCTTTAACCATGCAGTCTATAGACCGACCCTTTAACCATGCAGTCTATAGACCGACCCTTTAACCATGCAGTCTATAGACCGACCCTTTAACCATGCAGTCTATAGACCGACCCTTTAACCATGCAGTCTATAGACCGACCCTTTAACCATGCAGTCTATAGACCGACCCTTTAACCATGCAGTCTATAGACCGACCCTTTAACCATGCAGTCTATAGACCGACCCTTTAACCATGCAGTCTATAGACCGACCCTTTAACCATGCAGTCTATAGACCGACCCTTTAACCATGCAGTCTATAGACCGACCCTTTAACCATGCAGTCTATAGACCGACCCTTTAACCATGCAGTCTATAGACCGACCCTTTAACCATGCAGTCTATAGACCGACCCTTTAACCATGCAGTCTATAGACCGACCCTTTAACCATGCAGTCTATAGACCGACCCTTTAACCATGCAGTCTATAGACCGACCCTTTAACCATACAGTCTATAGACCGACCCTTTAAATAGTGTCTGAGGATACCATGCAGTCTATAGACCGACCCTTTAACCATACAGTCTATAGACCGACCCTTTAACCATGCAGTCTATAGACCGACCCTTTAACCATGCAGTCTATAGACCGACCCTTTAACCATGCAGTCTATAGACCGACCCTTTAACCATGCAGTCTATAGACCGACCCTTTAACCATGCAGTCTATAGACCGACCCTTTAACCATGCAGTCTATAGACCGACCCTTTAACCATACAGTCTATAGACCGACCCTTTAACCATGCAGTCTATAGACCGACCCTTTTAATAGTGTCTGAGGATACCATGCAGTCTATAGACCGACCCTTTAACCATGCAGTCTATAGACCCACCCTTTAACCATACAGTCTATAGACCGACCCTTTAACCATGCAGTCTATAGACCGACCCTTTTAATAGTGTCTGAGGATACCATGCAGTCTATAGACCGACCCTTTAACCATGCAGTCTATAGACCGACCCTTTAACCATGCAGTCTATAGACCGACCCTTTAACCATGCAGTCTATAGACCGACCCTTTTAATAGTGTCTGAGGATACCATGCAGTCTATAGACCGACCCTTTAACCTACAGTCTATAGACCGACCCTTTAAATAGTGTCTGTGGATACCATGCAGTCTATAGACCGACCCTTTAAATAGTGTCTGAGGATACCATGCAGTCTATAGACCGACCCTTTTAATAGTGTCTGTGGATACCATGCAGTCTATAGACCGACCCTTTAAATAGTGTCTGTGGATACCATGCAGTCTATAGACCGACCCTTTAAATAGTGTCTGAGGATACCATGCAGTCTATAGACCGACCCTTTAAATAGTGTCTGAGGATACCATACAGTCTATAGACCGACCCTTTAAATAGTGTCTGTGGATACCATGCAGTCTATAGACCGACCCTTTAAATAGTGTCTGTGGATACCATGCAGTCTATAGACCGACCCTTTTAATAGTGTCTGAGGATACCATGCAGTCTATAGACCGACCCTTTAAATAGTGTCTGAGGATACCATGCAGTCTATAGACCGACCCTTTAAATAGTGTCTGTGGATACCATGCAGTCTATAGACCGACCCTTTAAATAGTGTCTGAGGATACCATGCAGTCTACAGACCGACCCTTTTAATAGTGTCTGTGGATACCATGCAGTCTATAGACCGACCCTTTAACCATACAGTCTATAGACCGACCCTTTAAATAGTGTCTGAGGATACCATGCAGTCTATAGACCGACCCTTTAAATAGTGTCTGAGGATACCATACAGTCTATAGACCGACCCTTTTAATAGTGTCTGTGGATACCATACAGTCTATAGACCGACCCTTTAACCTACAGTCTATAGACCGACCCTTTAAATAGTGTCTGTGGATACCATACAGTCTACAGACCGACCCTTTAAATAGTGTCTGAGGATACCATGCAGTCTATAGACCGACCCTTTAAATAGTGTCTGTGGATACCATGCAGTCTATAGACCGACCCTTTAAATAGTGTCTGTGGATACCATGCAGTCTATAGACCGACCCTTTTAATAGTGTCTGAGGATACCATGCAGTCTATAGACCGACCCTTTAAATAGTGTCTGAGGATACCATGCAGTCTATAGACCGACCCTTTAAATAGTGTCTGAGGATACCATGCAGTCTATAGACCGACCCTTTAAATAGTGTCTGAGGATACCATACAGTCTATAGACCGACCCTTTTAATAGTGTCTGTGGATACCATACAGTCTATAGACCGACCCTTTAACCTACAGTCTATAGACCGACCCTTTAAATAGTGTCTGTGGATACCATACAGTCTACAGACCGACCCTTTAAATAGTGTCTGAGGATACCATGCAGTCTATAGACCGACCCTTTAAATAGTGTCTGTGGATACCATACAGTCTATAGACCGACCCTTTAAATAGTGTCTGAGGATACCATGCAGTCTACAGACCGACCCTTTTAATAGTGTCTGTGGATACCATGCAGTCTATAGACCGACCCTTTAACCATGCAGTCTATAGACCGACCCTTTAAATAGTGTCTGAGGATACCATACAGTCTATAGACCGACCCTTTTAATAGTGTCTGTGGATACCATACAGTCTATAGACCGACCCTTTAACCTACAGTCTATAGACCGACCCTTTAAATAGTGTCTGAGGATACCATGCAGTCTATAGACCGACCCTTTAACCTACAGTCTATAGACCGACCCTTTAAATAGTGTCTGTGGATACCATACAGTCTATAGACCGACCCTTTTAATAGTGTCTGTGGATACCATGCAGTCTATAGACCGACCCTTTAAATAGTGTCTGTGGATACCATACAGTCTATAGACCGACCCTTTTAATAGTGTCTGTGGATACCATGCAGTCTATAGACCGACCCTCTATGTTTATAATAGTGTCTGTGGATGCCTCTATGTTTATAATAGTGTCTGTGGATGCCTCTATGTTTATAATAGTGTCTGTGGATACCATGCAGTCTATAGACCGACCCTCTATGTTTCTAATAGTGTCTGTGGATGCCTCTATGTGGGCCTGTAGCACATCCTGCAGTCTAGACACCGACCCTTTTGAAAGGGGTTTGACAAGGATCAAGCTATCTAATGTAGGATTATTGGGCTTAATGCCACACTGTGGGATATGTGTCCTTAAGACATTCCTGATTTGGAGGTTAAACTTTAAACTTTCCCTGTAATCGTTGAAATGAAGCTAACTGACCATCAATGTATAAATTACCAATTCGTTGTGAGCCCCTTCTCCGTCCACTGTGAAAACACCATATCGTCCAATGCAGGGTGGAAAGCATGATTCAGGCAAATCGGGCTGTCAATGTATACAGTGGGTATGTTAATAAAATACCTAATCTATTTCCAGATCCTAAGACGATGACAAATGACTGGATTAGAGTCATAAATTGCTTTTTTTTTCCCCCCACATATGCTGGACTAGTGCAGGGAGTGAGGAACGTTGACAGGAGGCTCAATCAAAAGCATATCATTCTGTCGCATCCCAGGGTAAACTTTCCCTCCAGAAAGACACAATGTTCAGATTAGCAGCCCAATAATACCGTTTAAAGTGAGGAAGGCCAAAGCCCACCCTCTATCCAGTACTTGCAATAAATGCTTCTTTGAAATTCTGGCTGCCTTGTTAAGCCATAAAAAAACAAATGGAACTACTATTGAATCCAGTTTCTTAAAATAGCTTTGTGGTATGAAATTGGGTAGATATTGGAAGAGGTAAAGAAACCTGGGTAGGACAACCATTTTTAACAGCGTTTATATGACCAACCAATGAGACTGGCAAAAAAATCTATATTTTGTTTAATAAGCTGATAAATTTTCATGTCCCAATTCGCTTTCAATAGCTGATCAAGGTCTCTTGTCACTACAATGCCAAAGGCTTGTGAACTTGTCCCATCACTGTTCTAAATGGGGTAGATGGCAGAAATTGCATATCCACAGGCCGTGATATCGGCATCAATTCTCCTTTTTTTTTTGCCAGTTTATCTTGTAGCTAGAGAAGGAGCCGAATGTAGTTAGAAGTTTTAAGCTTGGATATAAACAAAAGGACATGGTCTGCATATAGGGACATGTTGTGCTGCTTGTCTTTTATTTTAACTGGAGTTATATCGGCACATAAACGAATGAGAGTAGCAAGGGGTTCCATGGCTATAGCGAAGAGAGAAGGCGAAGTAGGGCACCCCTGTCCGCAGCCCTTGAACAGGTCGGAATGACCGCGACATTTCCTGATCGTGTTACCGCGGACGCCATTGGGTGTGCATAAATAATTCTTATCCAATTAATAAATTAATAAAACCTCTCAGCTTCCTGCAGTGGCTGGCGAAGGATCCATGTAGACCTCTCAGCTTCCTGCAGTGGCTGGCGTGGATCCATGTAGACCTCTCAGCTTCCTGCAGTGGCTGGCGAAGGATCCATGTAGACCTCTCAGCTTCCTGCAGTGGCTGGTGTGGATCCAAGTAGGCCTCTCAGCTACTCGAACAGCATTGGGGAGTAATCAGCATCACCTGGTATGGTCAAGTCCACCTCTGCTGGTTCGAATGCTTTGGTCTCAGGTCTTCCACCACCAGCCAGTCACCTGGTTCCAA
Organism: Salmo salar; assembly: GCF_965601325.2. NCBI lineage: Eukaryota > Metazoa > Chordata > Actinopteri > Salmoniformes > Salmonidae > Salmo > Salmo salar. The sequence goes on from NW_027675665.1 coordinate 35,530, forward strand.
TGCTTTGGTCTCAGGTCTTCCACCACCAGCCAGTCACCTGGTTGCAGTTTGTGCAGGATCCCCACCAGAGGCTGGGGCAGAGCCGCTTTCACTCTGGGGAAAATAGCCTTCAGAACATTGTTTAGAGCAGTACAATAACTTACCATGTCATTGTCACAGCCCATCAGTGTCAACTTTGTTCTGTGGGGAAGGGGGGAATTGATCATCCTCATTGGTCTACCTGTTCAGAACCTCATGAGGAGCCAATCCGGCGGTTCTGTTGTGGGGGCCGCCCTCGTCATGTACATCAGAGCCAGGGAGCATCACAGTGACCCAGGAAAGATCTGTCTCTGCCATAAGCTTCGCCCTCGTCATGTACATCAGAGCCAGGGGGCATCACAGTGACCCAGGAAAGATCTGTCTCTGCCATAAGCTTCACCCTCGTCATGTACATCAGAGCCAGGGGGCATCACAGTGACCCAGGAAAGATCTGTCTCTGCCATAAGCTTCACCCTCGTCATGTACATCAGAGCCAGGGGGCATCACAGTGACCCAGGAAAGATCTGTCTCTGCCATAAGCTTCACCCTCGTCATGTACATCAGAGCCAGGGGGCATCACAGTGACCCAGGAAAGATCTGTCTCTGCCATAAGCTTCACCCTCGTCATGTACATCAGAGCCAGGGGGGCATCACAGTGACCCAGGAAAGATCTGTCTCTGCCATAAGCTTCACCCTCGTCATGTACATCAGAGCCAGGGGGCATCACAGTGACCCAGGAAAGATCTGTCTCTGCCATAAGCTTCACCCTCGTCATGTACATCAGAGCCAGGGGGGCATCACAGTGACCCAGGATAGATCTGTCTCTGCCATAAGCTTCACCCTCGTCATGTACATCAGAGCCAGGGGGCATCACAGTGACCCAGGAAAGATCTGTCTCTGCCATAAGCTTCGCCCTCGTCATGTACATCAGAGCCAAGGGGGCATCACAGTGACCCAGGAAAGATCTGTCTCTGCCATAAGCTTCACCATCTTAGATTTTAGGGTCTGATTAGCGCGGTCAACTAAACCTGCCGGATTGCGGCCTATAGCTACAATGGGTCCTGAGGTCTATCTGCAGACTCTCAGACAAGTTCTCTATCACCAGGTTCACAAAGTGGGAGCCGTTGTCGCTGGTTAATTTAGATGGTAACCCCCACCTTGGGATGATCTCCCTCAGGAGATTCTGGGCCATAGCAGTGGAATGTCGACATGGGGGAAAGCCTCTACCCACTTGGAGAAGGCATCCACTATCAACCAGACAATATTTGTAACCCTGACAAGGAGAGAGTTGAATAAAATCCATCATTATTGTGTTCAAATGGTCCTTCAGGGGTCGGATGATCCGACAGTAGCACGGGAATCCCTCTTCCGGTGTCGTTACTCATACAAATCACACATTTTCACACAAAACTGTTCAGCAAACACAGAAAACCCTGGTGCGCAAACCAAAAAAATGTATTTACAAAATCAACAACTTCCAACTCCCCCCTTTGACACATGATCCCTCACCATGTGTCAACTTAGCTAAGTAGGGGAAACGTGAACGTGGTGAGACTGGTAGCCCAGCCGGGCCCAGACAGAGTTTCTGCACCTGGTCATATGTACATAATCGTTTCCACTTCCTCAACTCGACAGGACCCACAGGGGATTGCAAGTCAGAGATATCGGTGAGAGAGAAGAGGTTATGATCAGGAAGTGAAACCATCTGTAACACAGGGGGTTCTCCACGGAGACAGCCGCTGGCCTTAGCTGCCAAGTCAGCCATAGCATTGGAGACAGGGTCGGAAGAGTTAGCATGAGCGAGGCACTTACAAACAGAAACTTTCAGAAGGGAGCAAAAATAGCCTTTTAGCAAGTTATCAACACGTTTTGAATGAGAGATTGTCTGACCCGAGGAGGTCAGGAAGTCGTGCTGTTTCCACAGAGTACCCAAATCATGTACCACACCAAAGGCATATCTGCTATCGGTATAGCTAGCACCTGACTGGCCTGTAGCTAAGATGCAAGCTCTAGTGAGTGCAAAGACTTCTGCTGCTTCAGCAGAAAGATGGGAGGGTAATTTATCCCTTTCCGGTGTGGTTGAGACAGTAGTAAGCGCATACTCAACCAATGGTTCTCCTTTCTCAGAACGCTGAGCAGAGCCATCTACAAACAGTTCCAAAACCTGCCCAGGGACTGCGGTTGAAAATTAGCCGGCTGGCTAAAAACCGGCACTTTTACTGAAACGTTGATTAATGTGCACTGTCCCTGTAAAAATAAAATAAACTCAAACTCAAACTCAAATGTGCATTTTGAAAAAGGGATATCAGTTAAATCCGTCGTTGGTTTAGATACAAGCTCCACCAGGGCAGCACAGTCGTCAGTAGCAGCAGCCAATCACAGCTTCAGTAGCGGCAGCCAATCACAGTCGTCAGTAGCAGCAGCCATCACAGCTTCAGTAGCGGCAGCCAATCACAGCTTCAGCAGCGGCAGCCATCACAGCTGCAGTAGCCGCAGCCATCACAGCTGCAGTAGCAGCAGCCATCACAGCTTCAGTAGCAGCAGCCATCACAGCTTCAGTAGCAGCAGCCATCACAGCTTCAGTAGCAGCAGCCATCACAGCTGCAGTAGCAGCAGCCATCACAGCTGCAGTAGCAGCAGCCATCACAGCTTCAGTAGCAGCAGCCAATCACAGCTGCAGTAGCAGCAGCCATCACAGCTTCAGTAGCAGCAGCCATCACAGCTTCAGTAGCAGCAGCCAATCACAGCTTCAGTAGCGGCAGCCATCACAGCTGCAGTAGCGGCAGCCATCACAGCTTCAGTAGCGGCAGCCATCACAGCTTCAGTAGCCGCAGCCATCACAGCTTCAGTAGCCGCAGCCATCACAGCTTCAGTAGCAGCAGTCAATCACAGCTTCAGCAGCGGCAGCCAATCACAGCTGCAGCAGCCACAGCCATCACAGCTGCAGTAGCAGCAGCCATCACAGCTTCAGTAGCAGCAGCCATCACAGCTTCAGTAGCAGCAGCCATCACAGCTTCAGTAGCCGCAGCCATCACAGCTTCAGTAGCAGCAGCCATCACAGCTTCAGTAGCAGCAGCCATCACAGCTTCAGTAGCCGCAGCCATCACAGCTGCAGTAGCCGCAGCCATCACAGCTGCAGTAGCAGCAGCCATCACAGCTTCAGTAGCGGCAGCCATCACAGCTTCAGTAGCGGCAGCCAATCACAGCTGCAGTAGCGGCAGCCATCACAGCTGCAGTAGCAGCAGCCATCACAGCTTCAGTAGCAGCAGCCATCACAGCTTCAGTAGCAGCAGCCATCACAGCTGCAGTAGCGGCAGCCATCACAACAGACCAGACCTCTGGCTACACTGTCCAGCTGTTTGGAATTAATACCCAACCAGGCGCTGCTGTCCTCCATGATCCTGTGTTAAAACAGATGACATAAAACCATTTTTTTCTCACAAACAGAGGTTAAAAAGTTTAGAGTGGTCAGGGAGTCCCAAACAGGGAGAAGTAGTCATGAGATATTTCAGTCTGGTCAGAGCAGACAGTCCCTCTGGTGTCCACTTCATTTTGTCATTCGTAGCCATTTTGTGGCCATCAATAAGGTCAACAAGCGGCTGCACCACCTCAGCATAGTCAGATAACCACGCCCTACAATACCCTGCCATACCGGTTAATGACATCATGTGTTGTTTAGTAACCGGCTGTGGGACGGAGAGAATAGCCTGTGTCCTCTCTTTACCCTGCCGCCTGCCATTGGGAGTGACGTCATGACCCAGATACTGTCTGTGAAACCAACTGTAACTTCTTCTCTGAAACTTTGTGGCCGTTCACAAGCTTCCTTGGAGCTAGGAGCACGACAACAAATCATCCACATACTGAATCACAGCGCTGCCCTCAGGGGGGGGGTAGAAAACCCTCCAGATTTAGCGCTAAAGCTGCAGAGAAAAAAAAAGCGGGGGGAGGAGCCACAGTCCACGTACATCTCTTACTGAGAAACGTGAACGGCAAACCAGAAGTGAGATTCTGGTGCCACAGGAATACTGAAAAAATGCATTCGTCAAATCAATCACAGAGAACCTGTGGGTGGTACCGCCCCCCAACAGAGTAGTAACATTACGAACCACCGGGGCAAGAACTGCACCGTTCACAGGCCTTAAATCCTGGAACCAATCTCCAATCACCTGAAGGTTTTCTAACAGGCTAGATAGGGATGTTACAGGGTGATTCTGGAGAGGGAGTTAAAGCGCCATTAGCTAACAGGCTAGATAGGGATGTTACAGGGTGATTCTGGACAGGGAGTTAAAGCGCCATTAGCTAACAGGCTAGATAGGGATGTTACAGGGTGATTCTGGACAGGGAGTTAAAGCGCCATTAGCTAACAGGCTAGATAGGGGTGTTACAGGGTGATTCTGGACAGGGAGTTAAAGCGCCATTAGCTAACAGGCTAGATAGGGGTGTTACAGGGTGATTCTGGACAGGGAGTTAAAGCGCCATTAGCTAACAGGCTAGATAGGGATGTTACAGGGTGATTCTGGACAGGGAGTTAAAGCGCCATTAGCTAACAGGCTAGATAGGGATGTTACAGGGTGATTCTGGACAGGGAGTTAAAGCGCCATTAGCTAACAGGCTAGATAGGGGTGTTACAGGGTGATTCTGGACAGGGAGTTAAAGCGCCATTAGCTAACAGGCTAGATAGGGATGTTACAGGGTGATTCTGGACAGGGAGTTAAAGCGCCATTAGCTAACAGGCTAGATAGGGGTGTTACAGGGTGATTCTGGACAGGGAGTTAAAGCGCCATTAGCTAACAGGCTAGATAGGGGTGTTACAGGGTGATTCTGGACAGGGAGTTAAAGCGCCATTAGCTAACAGGCTAGATAGGGGTGTTACAGGGTGATTCTGGACAGGGAGTTAAAGCGCCATTAGCTAACAGGCTAGATAGGGGTGTTACAGGGTGATTCTGGACAGGGAGTTAAAGCGCCATTAGCTAACAGGCTAGATAGGGGTGTTACAGGGTGATTCTGGACAGGGAGTTAAAGCGCCATTAGCTAACAGGCTAGATAGGGGTGTTACAGGGTGATTCTGGACAGGGAGTTAAAGCGCCATTAGCTAACAGGCTAGATAGGGGTGTTACAGGGTGATTCTGGACAGGGAGTTAAAGCGCCATTAGCTAACAGGCTAGATAGGGGTGTTACAGGGTGATTCTGGACAGGGAGTTAAAGCGCCATTAGCCAACAGGCTAGATAGGGATGTTATAGGGTGATTCTGGACAGGGAGTTAAAGCGCCATTAGCCAACAGGCTAGATAGGGGTGTTACAGGGTGATTCTGGACAGGGAGTTAAAGCGCCATTAGCCAACAGGCTAGATAGGGGTGTTACAGGGTGATTCTGGACAGGGAGTTAAAGCGCCATTAGCTAACAGGCTAGATAGGGGTGTTACAGGGTGATTCTGGACAGGGAGTTAAAGCGCCATTAGCTAACAGGCTAGATAGGGGTGTTACAGGGTGATTCTGGACAGGGAGTTAAAGCGCCATTAGCTAACAGGCTAGATAGGGGTGTTACAGGGTGATTCTGGACAGGGAGTTAAAGCGCCATTAGCTAACAGGCTAGATAGGGGTGTTACAGGGTGATTCTGGACAGGGAGTTAAAGCGCCATTAGCTAACAGGCTAGATAGGGGTGTTACAGGGTGATTCTGGACAGGGAGTTAAAGCGCCATTAGCTAACAGGCTAGATAGGGGTGTTACAGGGTGATTCTGGACAGGGAGTTAAAGCGCCATTAGCTAACAGGCTAGATAGGGGTGTTACAGGGCGATTCTGGACAGGGAGTTAAAGCGCCATTAGCTAACAGGCTAGATAGGGGTGTTACAGGGCGATTCTGGACAGGGAGTTAAAGCGCCATTAGCTAACAGGCTAGATAGGGGTGTTACAGGGCGATTCTGGACAGGGAGTTAAAGCGCCATTAGCTAACAGGCTAGATAGGGGTGTTACAGGGCGATTCTGGACAGGGAGTTAAAGCGCCATTAGCTAACAGGCTAGATAGGGGTGTTACAGGGCGATTCTGGACAGGGAGTTAAAGCGCCATTAGCTAACAGGCTAGATAGGGGTGTTACAGGGCGATTCTGGACAGGGAGTTAAAGCGCCATTAGCTAACAGGCTAGATAGGGGTGTTACAGGGCGATTCTGGACAGGGAGTTAAAGCGCCATTAGCTAACAGGCTAGATAGGGGTGTTACAGGGCGATTCTGGACAGGGAGTTAAAGCGCCATTAGCTAACAGGCTAGATAGGGGTGTTACAGGGCGATTCTGGACAGGGAGTTAAAGCGCCATTAGCTAACAGGCTAGATAGGGGTGTTACAGGGCGATTCTGGACAGGGAGTTAAAGCGCCATTAGCTAACAGGCTAGATAGGGGTGTTACAGGGCGATTCTGGACAGGGAGTTAAAGAGCCATTAGCTAACAGGCTAGATAGGGGTGTTACAGGGCGATTCTGGACAGGGAGTTAAAGCGCCATTAGCTAACAGGCTAGATAGGGGTGTTACAGGGTGATTCTGGACAGGGAGTTAAAGCGCCATTAGCTAACAGGCTAGATAGGGGTGTTACAGGGTGATTCTGGACAGGGAGTTAAAGCGCCATTAGCTAACAGGCTAGATAGGGGTGTTACAGGGTGATTCTGGACAGGGAGTTAAAGCGCCATTAGCTAACAGGCTAGATAGGGGTGTTACAGGGTGATTCTGGACAGGGAGTTAAAGCGCCATTAGCCAACAGGCTAGATAGGGATGTTACAGGGTGATTCTGGACAGGGAGTTAAAGCGCCATTAGCCAACAGGCTAGATAGGGGTGTTACAGGGTGATTCTGGACAGGGAGTTAAAGCGCCATTAGCTAACAGGCTAGATAGGGGTGTTACAGGGTGATTCTGGACAGGGAGTTAAAGCGCCATTAGCTAACAGGCTAGATAGGGGTGTTACAGGGTGATTCTGGACAGGGAGTTAAAGCGCCATTAGCTAACAGGCTAGATAGGGGTGTTACAGGGTGATTCTGGACAGGGAGTTAAAGCGCCATTAGCTAACAGGCTAGATAGGGGTGTTACAGGGTGATTCTGGACAGGGAGTTAAAGCGCCATTAGCTAACAGGCTAGATAGGGGTGTTACAGGGTGATTCTGGACAGGGAGTTAAAGCGCCATTAGCTAACAGGCTAGATAGGGGTGTTACAGGGTGATTCTGGACAGGGAGTTAAAGCGCCATTAGCTAACAGGCTAGATAGGGGTGTTACAGGGTGATTCTGGACAGGGAGTTAAAGCGCCATTAGCTAACAGGCTAGATAGGGGTGTTACAGGGTGATTCTGGACAGGGAGTTAAAGCGCCATTAGCTAACAGGCTAGATAGGGGTGTTACAGGGTGATTCTGGACAGGGAGTTAAAGCGCCATTAGCTAACAGGCTAGATAGGGGTGTTACAGGGTGATTCTGGACAGGGAGTTAAAGCGCCATTAGCTAACAGGCTAGATAGGGGTGTTACAGGGTGATTCTGGACAGGGAGTTAAAGCGCCATTAGCTAACAGGCTAGATAGGGGTGTTACAGGGTGATTCTGGACAGGGAGTTAAAGCGCCATTAGCTAACAGGCTAGATAGGGGTGTTACAGGGTGATTCTGGACAGGGAGTTAAAGCGCCATTAGCTAACAGGCTAGATAGGGGTGTTACAGGGTGATTCTGGAGAGGGAGTTAAAGCGCCATTAGCTAACAGGCTAGATAGGGGTGTTACAGGGTGATTCTGGACAGGGAGTTAAAGCGCCATTAGCTAACAGGCTAGATAGGGGCGTTACAGGGTGATTCTGGACAGGGAGTTAAAGCGCCATTAGCTAACAGGCTAGATAGGGGCGTTACAGGGTGATTCTGGACAGGGAGTTAAAGCGCCATTAGCTAACAGGCTAGATAGGGGCGTTACAGGGTGATTCTGGACAGGGAGTTAAAGCGCCATTAGCTAACAGGCTAGATAGGGATGTTACAGGGTGATTCTGGACAGGGAGTTAAAGCGCCATTAGCTAACAGGCTAGATAGGGGTGTTACAGGGTGATTCTGGACAGGGAGTTAAAGCGCCATTAGCTAACAGGCTAGATAGGGGTGTTACAGGGTGATTCTGGACAGGGAGTTAAAGCGCCATTAGCTAACAGGCTAGATAGGGGTGTTACAGGGTGATTCTGGAGAGGGAGTTAAAGCGCCATTAGCTAACAGGCTAGATAGGGATGTTACAGGGTGATTCTGGACAGGGAGTTAAAGCGCCATTAGCTAACAGGCTAGATAGGGATGTTACAGGGTGATTCTGGACAGGGAGTTAAAGCGCCATTAGCTAACAGGCTAGATAGGGATGTTACAGGGTGATTCTGGACAGGGAGTTAAAGCGCCATTAGCTAACAGGCTAGATAGGGATGTTACAGGGCGATTCTGGACAGGGAGTTAAAGCGCCATTAGCTAACAGGCTAGATAGGGATGTTACAGGGTGATTCTGGACAGGGAGTTAAAGCGCCATTAGCTAACAGGCTAGATAGGGATGTTACAAGGTGATTCTGGACAGGGAGTTAAAGCGCCATTAGCTAACAGGGATGCATGAACAGCAGTAATACCTGCTATTGCCTCCCTACTGAGTGGATACTGTGCTCTAGATGGGCGCCTGGTATCTTTAGGAGTGACCACCATTGGCTCAGCTCCCTTCATTCTCCCAAAATCATATTTGTCCCTTGCCCATAGGCATTCAGGGACCCCTCTCAGGAGGGGGTGAGTCTTCACTCAACGACACCGCTAGAGAAAGAAACCTGATCAACACCATGCAGACCCTTCTGAGTTGGCGTTTCCCAGCTGAGTGGCTAACAACATGTCAGTGTGCTGAGTGAATAAGTCGACCCTTCTGAGTTGGCGTTTCCCAGCTGAGTGGCTAACAACATGTCAGTGTGCTGAGTGAATAAGTCGACCCTTCTGAGTTGGCGTTTCCCAGCTGAGTGGCTAACAACATGTCAGTGTGCTGAGTGAATAAGTCGACCCTTCTGAGTTGGCGTTTCCCAGCTGAGTGGCTAACAACATGCCAGTGTGCTGAGTGAATAAGTCGACCCTTCTGAGTTGGCGTTTCCCAGCTGAGTGGCTAACAACATGTCAGTGTGCTGAGTGAATAAGTCGACCCTTCTGAGTTGGCGTTTCCCAGCTGAGTGGCTAACAACATGTCAGTGTGCTGAGTGAATAAGTCGACCCTTCTGAGTTGGCGTTTCCCAGCTGAGTGGCTAACAACATGTCAGTGTGCTGAGTGAATAAGTCGACCCTTCTGAGTTGGCGTTTCCCAGCTGAGTGGCTAACAACATGTCAGTGTGCTGAGTGAATAAGTCGACCCTTCTGAGTTGGCGTTTCCCAGCTGAGTGGCTAACAACATGTCAGTGTGCTGAGTGAATAAGTCGACCCTTCTGAGTTGGCGTTTCCCAGCTGAGTGGCTAACAACATGTCAGTGTGCTGAGTGAGTAAGTCGACCCTTCTGAGTTGGCGTTTCCCAGCTGAGTGGCTAACAACATGTCAGTGTGCTGAGTGAATAAGTCGACCCTTCTGAGTTGGCGTTTCCCAGCTGAGTGGCTAACAACATGTCAGTGTGCTGAGTGAATAAGTCGACCCTTCTGAGTTGGCGTTTCCCAGCTGAGTGGCTAACAACATGTCAGTGTGCTGAGTGAATAAGTCGACCCTTCTGAGTTGGCGTTTCCCAGCTGAGTGGCTAACAACATGTCAGTGTGCTGAGTGAATAAGTCGACCCTTCTGAGTTGGCGTTTCCCAGCTGAGTGGCTAACAACATGTCAGTGTGCTGAGTGAATAAGTCGACCCTTCTGAGTTGGCGTTTCCCAGCTGAGTGGCTAACAACATGTCAGTGTGCTGAGTGAATAAGTCGACCCTTCTGAGTTGGCGTTTCCCAGCTGAGTGGCTAACAACATGTCAGTGTGCTGAGTGAATAAGTCGACCCTTCTGAGTTGGCGTTTCCCAGCTGAGTGGCTAACAACATGTCAGTGTGCTGAGTGAATAAGTCGACCCATCAGGGCGCATCTCCCAGTCTGTAGCATCAACCAAGCATTTCATCCAAATTCCAGTATCCGCCCATTCTACTACCGTCTGATTTAGCCAGGGACGCATGTGGTGCGCTATCCTCAAACAGGTAGAGAGGTCTTTCTGTGCATGGGGGTTAGATGAAACCCCCTAAAAGCACAGAGATCACTGCTACAGTATAAACCCTCACACTGCACTGACTCATCCTGTAATGTAGAACACAGCCATTGTTTCTCATAATGGAGATCTCTTGTCAATGGTGAGAAAACGGAAGGTGTAATGTAACCCCCGCGTCAGACATGAAACTGCCCTCGTGGCCCCAACGGGTTTTGGCCGTGGAGAAAACACGAGCAATATCGGGACGCATCATCGTCAACATCCCATGCACAATACCAGTCACAAAACTCACGACATTTTAACATCGATTGCTCCCCCTCTTCGTCCTCTTCCTCGTGAATAACGGTTAAACCCACGTTCGGCCACACGTTATGTCGACGCCCAGTTTACACAGGAAGTCCCTGCCCGTCAGATTGACTGGACAGCGGTCAGAGTAGAGAAATTAATGTTGACACAACTCCTCACAAAAAGGAGACAAGCAGAGGCAACGTTACCTGCTCTCTGAATGGGAGGCCTGAAGCCCCCTACAGACAGGCAACGTTACCTGCTCTCTGAATGGGAGGCCTGAAGCCCCCTACAGACAGGCAACGTTACCTGCTCTCTGAATGGGAGGCCTGAAGCCCCTACAGACAGGCAGAGGCAACGTTACCTGCTCTCTGAATGGGGGGCCTGAAGCCCCTACAGACAGGCAACGTTACCTGCTCTCTGAATGGGAGGCCTGAAGCCCCTACAGACAGGCAACGTTACCTGCTCTCTGAATGGGAGGCCTGAAGCCCCGACAGACAGGCAACGTTACCTGCTCTCTGAATGGGAGGCCTGAAGCCCCTACAGACAGGCAGAGGAAACGTTACCTGCTCTCTGAATGGGAGGCCTGAAGCCCCTACAGACAGGCAACGTTACCCGCTCTCTGAATGGGAGGCCTGAAGCCCCTACAGACAGGCAACGTTACCTGCTCTCTGAATGGGAGGCCTGAAGCCCCTACAGACAGGCAGAGGCAACGTTACCTGCTCTCTGAATGGGAGGCCTGAAGCCCCTACAGACAGGCAACGTTACCTGCTCTCTGAATGGGAGGCCTGAAGCCCCTACAGACAGGCAGAGGCAACGTTACCTGCTCTCTGAATGGGAGGCCTGAAGCCCCTACAGACAGGCAACGTTACCTGCTCTCTGAATGGGAGGCCTGAAGCCCCTACAGACAGGCAACGTTACCTGCTCTCTGAATGGGAGGCCTGAAGCCCCCTACAGACAGGCAACGTTACCTGCTCTCTGAATGGGAGGCCTGAAGCCCCTACAGACAGGCAACGTTACCTGCTCTCTGAATGGGAGGCCTGAAGCCCCTACAGACAGGCAGAGGAAACGTTACCTGCTCTCTGAATGGGAGGCCTGAAGCCCCCTACAGACAGGCAACGTTACCTGCTCTCTGAATGGGAGGCCTGAAGCCCCTACAGACAGGCAACGTTACCTGCTCTCTGAATGGGAGGCCTGAAGCCCCTACAGACAGGCAACGTTACCTGCTCTCTGAATGGGAGGCCTGAAGCCCCTACAGACAGGCAGAGGCAACGTTACCTGCTCTCTGAATGAGAGGCCTGAAGCCCCTACAGACAGGCAACGTTACCTGCTCTCTGAATGGGAGGCCTGAAGCCCCTACAGACAGGCAGAGGCAACGTTACCTGCTCTCTGAATGGGAGGCCTGAAGCCCCTACAGACAGGCAACGTTACCTGCTCTCTGAATGGGAGGCCTGAAGCCCCCTACAGACAGGCAGAGGCAACGTTACCTGCTCTCTGAATGGGAGGCCTGAAGCCCCTACAGACAGGCAACGTTACCTGCTCTCTGAATGGGAGGCCTGAAGCCCCCTACAGACAGGCAACGTTACCTGCTCTCTGAATGGGAGGCCTGAAGCCCCCTACAGACAGGCAACGTTACCTGCTCTCTGAATGGGAGGCCTGAAGCCCCTACAGACAGGCAACGTTACCTGCTCTCTGAATGGGAGGCCTGAAGCCCCTACAGACAGGCAACGTTACCTGCTCTCTGAATGGGAGGCCTGAAGCCCCCTACAGACAGGCAACGTTACCTGCTCTCTGAATGGGAGGCCTGAAGCCCCCTACAGACAGGCAACGTTACCTGCTCTCTGAATGGGAGGCCTGAAGCCCCTACAGACAGGCAGAGGCAACGTTACCTGCTCTCTGAATGGGAGGCCTGAAGCCCCTACAGACAGGCAACGTTACCTGCTCTCTGAATGGGAGGCCTGAAGCCCCCTACAGACAGGCAGAGGCAACGTTACCTGCTCTCTGAATGGGAGGCCTGAAGCCCCCTACAGACAGGCAACGTTACCTGCTCTCTGAATGGGAGGCCTGAAGCCCCTACAGACAGGCAGAGGCAACGTTACCTGCTCTCTGAATGGGAGGCCTGAAGCCCCCTACAGACAGGCAACGTTACCTGCTCTCTGAATGGGAGGCCTGAAGCCCCTACAGACAGGCAACGTTACCTGCTCTCTGAATGGGAGGCCTGAAGCCCCTACAGACAGGCAACATTACCTGCTCTCTGAATGGGAGGCCTGAAGCCCCTACAGACAGGCAGAGGCAACGTTACCTGCTCTCTGAATGGGAGGCCTGAAGCCCCGAGAGCTTTGACTGTTTCACTAGACATGGGAGGTTGTTGTCATAGCCTTGCAGGTAATGACAGACACAGCAGCCCCAGTATCAACAAGAAATATTAGTGACTCACCATTGATCCAAGCCTCCACGATTGGCTCTACTCTCGGAAAGGTGTGACACTTTAAAAACAAATGCTCTGTCTCCTCATCCCGTCAATACTCCTCCTCCTGTCCCTGTAGAGACACGCCTCTCCGTCCTGGCCCGTTAGACGGTCCTTCAGCGGGGGAGTCAGCTGGGGTTCCCCTCCGTCCTGGCCCGTAGACGGTCCTTCAGCGGGGGAGTCAGCTGGGGTTCCCCTCCGTCCTGGCCCGTAGACGGTCCTTCAGCGGGGGGAGTCACCTGGGGGTGCTCCTCCGTCCTCACTTTCCTCACTGGAGCTTGTTGGTCTTCATTCCCTTCTGGCGCGCTCCCCCCACCGCGCCTCCAGTGGGACTGGCCAGGGTCACTCCGGACCCTTTCAGGACTTCAGCCAGGCTCCGTGGTGCTGGGAGAGACAGGGGGAGGTTGTAGTGGTCTGGGAGAGACAGGGGGGAGGTTGTAGTGGTGCTGGGAGAGACAGGGGGAGGTTGTAGTGGTCCTGTATCCGGCGGACCAGCAGGAGGCGGCAGAGGAGGAGGGAGGTCCAGCAACACTGGGTAGAGATTTTGAGGAGTAGAGTAGAGAGGGGGACAGTCTCTGTATGCATCATCCTTCCTATTCCTTCTCACTGCTTCATCCCCTTCTATATTATTATATAGTTAATATATGTATTACTTTCCAAAATAGTGTTTAAAATTCTAAAAACTGGCAGTTATGAATATTAACTGAACATTATTGTATGTAGATTCTTTCAATAGCACTCTGTGACTATGATTTCTCTCAAAACTGTGATTCCTAAAAAATGTGTCCAGGGATTTGATCAACGGCGTCAAGTTTGACCTGCAAGATCTGACAGAATGGTTGTTTTTATTGGGGATTTTCAAATGAATCCTTTTCCAAATGTTCACAAATGAATCCTTTTCCAAATGTTCACAAATGTTTGTATTTAACTTTTACTTTAAGAGGTAGAAATATTTCTGTTTTGAGAATTTGTTGTTAATTCCATCAGTGGCTTCACAGATGGCTAACACCCTTCTTTAGGATCGGTGGGTCCCCCACGGGATGGTTGAGCTAACGTAGGCTAATGGGATTAGCATGAGGTTGTAAGTAACAGGAACATTTCCCAGGACATAGACATATCTGATATTGGCAGAAAGCTTAAATTCTTGTTAATCTAACTGCACTGTCCAATTACCAGTAGCTATTACAGTGAAAGAATACCATGCTATTGTTTGAGGAGAGTGCACAGTTTTGAACTTGAAAAGTTACTAATAAACAAAGTAGGCACATTTAGGCAGTCTTGATAAAACATTTTGAACAGAAATACAATTGTTCATTGGATCAGTCTAAAACTTTGCACTTACACTGCTGCCATCTAGTGGCCAAAATCTAAATTGCACCTGGGCTGGAATAATACAGTATGGCCTTTCTCTTGCATTTCAAAGATGACGGTACAAAAAAAAAAAACGTTTTTGTTTTTCTTTCAAATGGTATCAGGAATATGCATATCCTTGCTTCAGGGCCTGAGCTACAGGCAGTTAGATTTGGGTATGTCATTTTAGGCGAAAATTGAAAAAAAAGAGTCCAATCCTTAGATCGAATTTCTTTGTCAATATTCTGAACAGATATTACCACTGTTCTGCAACATATGTTTCAACTGTTCAAGCATTTGATTCAGAGCATTAAACACTGTTGTGCCTAAACTAGTCCTGCATTGGCTGTGTTAGACCTACGGGATAATGTTTGCTTTATAAATGTTGTTTTATGTTCTGGATCTAGAAAACACACCGAAAGGCAGCACATCGTTGGTTCTTAACGGACAGAAATGTGCACGTGAGAGCGATTCAATTATGCATTTAATAAAAACAGCTGCACCTACAAACTTAGTCAATGCGACATTTTTTTTAAGCACACAGTGGTCACTTTATGGACCCTATAGTCTCGTTTTAATCCGACGTCTAGAATTTGAGCTAGGTAGGCGCAGAAAAAATACTCTGAAAACTCAGTTGCTGACGACCCTCTTAAAAACCCGGTATGAGGTTCTCTTTAACGGTTGGACGACTCATCAGGAGAGGCGGGGAGTGGGTATGAGGTTCTCTTTAACGGTTGGACGACTCATCATGAGAGGCGGGGAGTGGGTATGAGGTTCTCCTTAACGGTTGGACGACTCATCAGGAGAGGCGGGGAGTGGGTATGAGGTTCTCCTTAACGGTTGGACGACTCATCAGGAGAGGCGGGGAGTGAGTATGAGGTTCTCCTTAACGGTTGGACGACTCATCAGGAGAGGCGGGGAGTGGGTATGAGGTTCTCCTTAACGGTTGGACGACTCATCAGGAGAGGCGGGGAGTGGGTATGAGGTTCTCCTTAACGGTTGGACGACTCATCAGGAGAGGCGGGGAGTGGGTATGAGGTTCTCCTTAACGGTTGGACGACTCATCAGGAGAGGCGGGGAGTGGGTATGAGGTTCTCCTTAACGGTTGGACGACTCATCAGGAGAGGCGGGGAGTGGGTATGAGGTTCTCCTTAACGGTTGGACGACTCATCAGGAGAGGCGGGGAGTGGGTATGAGGTTCTCCTTAACGGTTGGACGACTCATCAGGAGAGGCGGGGAGTGGGTATGAGGTTCTCTTTAACGGTTGGACGACTCATCAGGAGAGGCGGGGAGTGGGTATGAGGTTCTCTTTAACGGTTGGACGACTCATCAGGAGAGGCGGGGAGTGGGTATGAGGTTCTCTTTAACGGTTGGACGACTCATCAGGAGAGGCGGGGAGTGGGTATGAGGTTCTCCTTAACGGTTGGACGACTCATCAGGAGAGGCGGGGAGTGGGTATGAGGTTCTCCTTAACGGTTGGACGACTCATCAGGAGAGGCGGGGAGTGGGTATGAGGTTCTCCTTAACGGTTGGACGACTCATCAGGAGAGGCGGGGAGTGGGTATGAGGTTCTCCTTAACGGTTGGACGACTCATCAGGAGAGGCGGGGAGTGGGTATGAGGTTCTCCTTAACGGTTGGACGACTCATCAGGAGAGGCGGGGAGTGGGTATGAGGTTCTCTTTAACGGTTGGACGACTCATCAGGAGAGGCGGGGAGTGGGTATGAGGTTCTCTTTAACGGTTGGACGACTCATCAGGAGAGGCGGGGAGTGGGTATGAGGTTCTCTTTAACGGTTGGACGACTCATCAGGAGAGGCGGGGAGTGGGTATGAGGTTCTCCTTAACGGTTGGACGACTCATCAGGAGAGGCGGGGAGTGGGTATGAGGTTCTCCTTAACGGTTGGACGACTCATCAGGAGAGGCGGGGAGTGGGTATGAGGTTCTCCTTAACGGTTGGACGACTCATCAGGAGAGGCGGGGAGTGGGTATGAGGTTCTCCTTAACGGTTGGACGACTCATCAGGAGAGGCGGGGAGTGGGTATGAGGTTCTCCTTAACGGTTGGACGACTCATCAGGAGAGGCGGGGAGTGGGCTGTATTCCTCCAATCAAGTTGATTCGCACATGTTCATCCACGTTGGTGTCATATTGGTGTAGATATGGATTTAACATTGAGCTTCAATCAATCCCTATTAATATTATGAAATCATTATATTTCTATATTAGTATATTACTATATTATTATTATATTACTATTGTATTATTATATTACTATATTATATGACTAATATTATTATATTACCATTATATTATTATATTATTATATTACTATATTATATTTCTATATTATTATATTACTATATTATATTTCTATATTATTATATTACTATTGTATTATTATATTACTATTATATTATTATATTACCATTATATTATTATATTACTATTCTATTATTATATTACTATATTATTATATTACCATTATATTATTATATTATTATATTACTATTCTATTATTATATTACTATTGTATTACTATATTATTATTATATTATTATATTACTATTCTATTATTATATTACTATTATATTATTATATTACTATTATATTATTATTATATTACTATTCTATTATTATATTACTATTGTATTACTATATTATTATTATATTATTATATTACTATTATATTATTATTATATTACTATTATATTATTATATTATTATATTATTATATTACTATTGTATTACTATATTATTATTATATTATTATATTACTATTATATTATTATTATATTACTATTATATTATTATATTACTATATTATATTTCTATATTATTATATTACTATTATATTCTTATATTACTATATTATATTTCTATATTATTATATTACTATTATATTACTATTATATTATTATATTATTATATTACTGTTATATTATTATATTACTATTATATTACTATTATATTTCTATATTATTATATTACTGTTATATTATTATATTACTATTATATTACTATTATATTTCTATATTATTATATTACTATTATAATTATATTTCTATATTATTATATTACTATTATATTACTATTATATTTCTATATTATTATATTACTGTTATATTATTATATTACTATTATATTATTATTATATTTCTATATTATTATATTACTGTTATATTATTATTATATTTCTATATTATTATATTACTATTATAATTATATTTCTATATTATTATATTACTATTATAATTATATTTCTATATTATTATATTTCTATATTATTATATTACTGTTATATTATTATATTACTATTATATTATTATTATATTTCTATATTATTATATTACTATTATATTACTATTATATTTCTATATTATTATATTACTATTATAATTATATTTCTATATTATTATATTACTATTATTATTATTATATTTCTATATTATTATATTACTGTTATATTATTATATTACTATTATATTACTATTATATTACTATTATTATTATTATATTTCTATATTATTATATTACTGTTATATTATTATATTACTATTATATTACTATTATATTTCTATATTATTATATTACTGTTATATTATTATATTACTATTATATTACTATTATATTTCTATATTATTATATTACTGTTATATTATTATATTACTATTATATTACTATTATATTACTATTATATTACTATTATATTTCTATATTATTATATTACTATTATATTATTATTATATTTCTATATTATTATATTACTATTATATTATTATTATATTACTATTATATTATTATATTACTATATTATATTTCTATATTATTATATTACTATTATATTCTTATATTACTATATTATATTTCTATATTATTATATTTCTATATTATTATATTACTATTATATTATTATTATATTTCTATATTATTATATTACTATTATATTATTATTATATTATTATTATATTACTATATTATTATATTACTATATTATTATATTATTATATTACTGTTATATTATTATATTACTATTATATTATTATTATATTTCTATATTATTATATTTCTATATTATTATATTTCTATATTATTATATTTCTATATTATTATATTTCTATATTATTATATTTCGAGGATAAGTGCCTGCTGGGTATCGTTCCCAAAATCTGAACTGTTTCGTGCGTGTGTGTGTGTGTGTGTGTGTGTGTGTGTGTGTGTGTGTGTGTGTGTGTGTGTGTGTGTGTGTGTGTGTGTGTGTGTGTGTGTCCATCCCTGCATCCATTTGCTTGTGGTTTGTGACAGAGTGAGACTAGTAATAATTTGTAACGGTTAAAGACAGACAGACAGACAGACAGACGTCTCACCTCAGAGTAGGAGGAGTGGAAGGAAAAGCAGGCTCTGGACAGACAGACAGACAGACAGACAGACGTCTCACCTCAGAGTAGGAGGAGTGGAAGGAAAAGCAGGCTCTGGACAGACAGACAGACAGACAGACAGACAGGCAGGCAGGCAGGCAGACAGACAGACAGGCAGACAGGCGTCTCACCTCAGAGTAGGAGGAGTGGAAGGAAAAGCAGGCTCTGTAGGAACTGGCACCTGTCCTGGAAACATTCCACATCTGGGTAAGATTGTTTCTCTCTCTCTCTCTCTGTGTGTGTGTGTGTGTGTGTGTGTGTGTGTGTGTGTGTGTGTGTGTGTGTGTGTGTGTGTGTGTGTGTGTGTGTGTATCAGCTGGCAGGAACAGGAGTGTTGGCTGTAGGGCTGTGGCTGCGTTTTGACTCTCGGACTGAGGGACTGTTCAGTGGAGAGGACTCTCCTGTTGTCTTCTTCACCGGTAAGACTGAGCTCTCACCCCTATACCCTAACCCCTAACCCCTACACCCTCACCCCTACGCCCTAACCCCTACACCCTCACCCCTACACCCTAACCCCTACCCCTACACCCTCACCCCTACGCCCTAACCCCTACACCCTCACCCCTACACCCTAACCCCTACACCATAACCCCTACCACCTACACCCTCACCCCTACGCCATAACCCCTAACCCCTACACCCTAACCCCTAACCCCTACACCCTAACCCCTAACCCCTACACCCTAACCCCTAACCCCTACACCCTAACCCCTACACCCTAACCCCTACGCCCTAACCCCTACACCCTCACCCCTACACCCTCACCCCTAACCCCTACCCCTACGCCCTAACCCCTACACCCTAACCCCTACACCCTAACCCCTAACCCCTACCCCTACGCCCTAACCCCTACACCCTAACCCCTACACCCTCACCCCTACACCCTAACCCCTACACCCTAACCCCTAACCCCTACACCCTCACCCCTACGCCCTAACCCCTACACCCTCACCCCTACACCATAACCCCTACACCCTAACCCCTAACCCCTACACCCAAACCCCTACACCATAACCCCTACACCCTCACCCCTACACCCTAACCCCTACACCCTAACCCCTACACCCTCACCCCTTCACCCTAATCCCTACACCCTCACCCCTACACCCTAACCCCTAACCCCTACACCCTAACCCCTACACCCTAACCCCTAACCCCTAACCCCTACACCCTAACCCCTACACCCTAGCCCCTACAGCCTAACCCCTAACCCCTACACCCTAACCCCTACACCCTAACCCCTAACCCCTACACCCTAACCCTTACACCCTAACCCCTACACCCTCACCCTCACCCCTACACCCTAACCCTTACACCCTAACCCCTACACCCTCACCCTCACCCCTATACCCTAACCCCTACACCCTCACCCCTACACCCTAACCCCTACACCCTCACCCTCACCCCTACACCCTAACCCCTACACCCTCACCCCTACACCCTAACCCCTACACCCTAACCCCTACACCCTCACCCCTACACCCTAACCCCTCACCCCTACACCCTAACCCCTACACCCTAACCCCTACACCCTCACCCCTACACCCTAACCCCTAACCCCTACACCCAAACCCCTACACCATAACCCCTACACCCTCACCCCTACACCCTCACCCCTACACCCTAACCCCTACACCCTCACCCCTACACCCTAACCCCTCACCCCTACACCCTAACCCCTACACCCTCACCCTCACCCCTACACCATAACCCCTACACCCTAACCCCTACACCCTAACCCCTACACCCTAACCCCTAACCCCTACACCCTAACCCCTACACCCTAGCCCCTACAGCCTAGCCCCTAACCCCTAACCCCTACACCCTCACCCCTACGCCCTAACCCCTACACCCTCACCCCTACACCCTAACCCCTACCCCTACACCCTCACCCCTACGCCCTAACCCCTACACCCTCACCCCTACACCCTAACCCCTATACCCTAATCCCTACACCCTAACCCCTACACCATAACCCCTACACCCTTACCCCTAACCCCTATACCTTAAATCCTAACCATAACCCCTACACCCTAACCCCTACATCCTAACCCCTACAGCCTAACCCCTACACCCTAACCCCTAACCCCTACAGCCTAAAATATCTCCTCTCAGCTAGTGGTATCATCAGCTGCTATATCACCAGGGTTACAGAGGGCTGCTATATCACCAGGGTTACAGAGGGCTGCTATATCACCAGGGTTACAGAGGGCTGCTATATCACCAGGGTTACAGAGGGCTGCTATATCACCAGGGTTACAGAGGGCTGCTATATCACCAGGGTTACAGAGGGCTGCTATATCACCAGGGTTACAGAGGGCTGCTATATCACCAGGGTTACAGAGGGCTGCTATATCACCAGGGTTACAGAGGGCTGCTATATCACCAGGGTTACAGAGGGCTGCTATATCACCAGGGTTACAGAGGGCTGCTATATCACCAGGGTTACAGAGGGCTGCTATATCACCAGGGTTACAGAGGGCTGCTATATCACCAGGGTTACAGAGGGCTGCTATATCACCAGGGTTACAGAGGGCTGCTATATCACCAGGGTTACAGAGGGCTGCTATATCACCAGGGTTACAGAGGGCTGCTATATCACCAGGGTTACAGAGGGCTGCTATATCACCAGGGTTACAGAGGGCTGCTATATCACCAGGGTTACAGAGGGCTGCTATATCACCAGGGTTACAGAGGAATGGCAGCCATGTTAATAACTGTCTCAGAATCCGTTAGTGGGAGGAGTTGTTGTTCTGACATCACAATGATCTGTTGACCAAGACATCACTTCCTCTGCAACAAACAAGGGTGTGTGTGTGTGTGTGTGTGTGTGTGTGTGTGTGTGTGTGTGTGTGTGTGTGTGTGTGTGTGTGTGTGTGTGTGTGTGTGTGTGTGTGTGTGTGTGTGTGTGTGTGTCCATCCCTGCATCCATTTGCTTGTGGTTTGTGACAGAGTGAGACTAGAGAAAAACTTTCAACATCAGACTTAATAATTTGTAACGGTTAAAGCAGTTATTCACTGTGTGGTGTGGTGTGTATATGGTGTATATATGGTGTATATATGGTGTATATGGTGTGTATATGGTGTATATGGTGTGTGTGGTGTGTGGTGTGTGTGTGGTGTGTATATGGTGTATATATGGTGTATATATGGTGTATATGGTGTGTATATGGTGTATATGGTGTGTGTGGTGTGTGGTGTGTATATGGTGTATATATGGTGTATATATGGTGTATATGGTGTGTATATGGTGTATATGGTGTGTGTGGTGTGTGGTGTGTGGTGTGGTGTGTATATGGTGTATATATGGTGTATATATGGTGTATATGGTGTGTATATGGTGTGTGTGGTGTGTGGTGTGTGTGTGGTGTGTATATGGTGTATATATGGTGTATATATGGTGTATATGGTGTGTATATGGTGTATATGGTGTGTGGTGTGGTGTGTATATGGTGTATATATGGTGTATATATGGTGTATATGGTGTGTATATGGTGTATATGGTGTGTGTGGTGTGTGGTGTGTGTGTGGTGTGTATATGGTGTATATATGGTGTATATATGGTGTATATGGTGTGTATATGGTGTATATGGTGTGTGTGGTGTGTGGTGTGTATATGGTGTATATATGGTGTATATATGGTGTATATGGTGTGTATATGGTGTATATGGTGTGTGTGGTGTGTGGTGTGTGGTGTGGTGTGTATATGGTGTATATATGGTGTATATATGGTGTATATGGTGTGTATATGGTGTGTGTGGTGTGTGGTGTGTGTGTGGTGTGTATATGGTGTATATATGGTGTATATATGGTGTATATGGTGTGTATATGGTGTATATGGTGTGTGGTGTGGTGTGTATATGGTGTATATATGGTGTATATATGGTGTATATGGTGTGTATATGGTGTATATGGTGTGTGTGGTGTGTGGTGTGTGGTGTGGTGTGTATATGGTGTATATATGGTGTATATATAGTGTATATGGTGTGTATATGGTGTATATGGTGTGTGTGGTGTGTGGTGTGTGTGTGGTGTGTATATGGTGTATATATGGTGTATATATGGTGTATATGGTGTGTATATGGTGTATATGGTGTGTGTGGTGTGTGGTGTGTGTGTGTATGTGTGTATGGTGTGTGTACGGCGTGTGTATGTGGTGTGTGTGGTGTGTGTGTGTGTGTGTGTGTATGTGTGTATGTTGTGTGTACGGCGTGTGTATGTGGTGTGTGTGGTGTGTGTGTGTGTGTATGTGTGTATGGTGTGTGTACGGCGTGTGTATGTGGTGTGTGTGGTGTGTGTGTGTGTGTATGTGTGTATGGTGTGTGTACGGTGTGTGTATGTGGTGTGTGTGGTGTGTGTGTGTGTGTGTGGTGTGTGTGGTGTGTGTATATGGTGTGTATATGGTGTGTGTATGGTGTGTATATGGTGTGTATATTGTGTGTATATGGTGTGTATGGTGTGTATATGGTGTGTGTATGTGGTGTGTGTATATGGTGTGTGTGGTGTGTGTATATGTTGTGTATATGGTGTATATATGGTGTATATATGGTGTATATGGTGTGTATATGGTGTATATGTGGTGTATATGGTGTGTATATGGTGTATATGGTGTGTATGGTGTATATGGTGTATATATGGTGTATATGGTGTGTATATGGTGTGTATATGGTGTATATGGTGTATATGGTGTATATGGTGTGTATATGGTGTGGGATCCATAGGTGTGTATATGGTGTGTATATGGTGTATATATAGTATGTATATGGTGTATATGGTGTATATGGTGTGTATATGGTGTGGGATCCATAGGTGTGTATATGGTGTGTATATGGTGTATATATGGTGTGTATATGGTGTATATGGTGTATATGGTGTGTATATGGTGTGGGACCCATAGGTGTGTATATGGTGTGTATATCAAATCAAATCAAATGTATTTTTATATAGCCCTTCGTACATCAGCCGATATCTCAAAGTGCTGTACAGAAACCCAGCCTAAAACCCCAAACAGCAAGCAAAGCATGTGAAAGAAGCACGGTGGCTAGGAAAAACTCCCTAGGAAAAACTCCCTAGAAAGGCCAAAAACCTAGGAAGAAACCTAGAGAGGAACCAGGCTATGAGGGGTGGCCAGTCCTCTTCTGGCTGTGCAGGGTGGATATTATAACAGAACATGGTCAAGATGTTAAAATGTTAAAATGTTCATAAATGACCAGCATGGTCAAATAATAAAGATCATAGTAGTTGTCGAGGGTGCAACAAGCACGTCCGGTGAACAGGTCAGGGTTCCATAGCCGCAGGCAGAACAGTTGAAACTGGAGCAGCAGCACGGCCAGGTGGACTGGGGACAGCAAGGAGTCATCATACCAGGTAGTCCTGAGGCATGGTCCTAGGGCTCAGGTCCTCCGAGAGAAAGACAGAAAGAGAGAAAGAGAGAATTAGAGAGAGCATATTTAAATTCACACAGGACACCGGATAAGACAAGAGAAATACTCCAGATGTAACAGACTGACCCTAGCCCCCCGACACATAAACTACTGCAGCATAAATACTGGAGGCTGAGACAGGAGGGATCAGAAGACACTGTGGCCCCATCCGATGATACCCCCGGACAGGGCCAAACAGGCAGGATATAACCCCACCCACTTTGCCAAAGCACAGCCCCCACACCACTAGAGGGATGTCTCCAACCACCAACTTACCGTCCTAAGACAAGGCCGAGTATAGCCCACAACGATCTCCGCCATGGCACAACCCAAGGGGGGGCGCCAACCCAGACAGGAAGACCACGTCAGTGACTCAACCCACTCAAGTGACGCACCCCTCCCATGGACGGCATGGAAGAACACCAGCAGGCCAGTGACTCAGCCCCTGTAAAAGGGTTAGAGGCAGAGAATCCCAGTGGAGAGAGGGGAACTGGCAAGGCAGAGACAGCAAGGGCGGTTCGTTGCTCCAGCCTTTCCGTTCACCTTCACACTCCTGGGCCAGACTATACTTAATCATAGGACCTACTGAAGAGATAAGTCTTCAGTAAAGATTTAAAGGTTGAGACTGAGTCTGCGTCTCTCACATTGGTAGGCAGACCATTCCATAAAAATGGAGCTCTATAGGAGAAAGCCCTACCTCCAGCCGTTTGCTTAGAAATTCTAGGGACAATTAGGAGGCCTGCGTCTTGTGACCATAGCGTACGTGTAGGTATGTACGGCAGGACCAAATCGGAAAGATAGGTAGGAGCAAGCCCATGTAATGCTTTGTAGGTTAGCAGTAAAACCTTGAAATCAGCCCTTGCCTTAACAGGAAGCCAGTGTAGGGAGGCTAGCACTGGAGTAATATGATCAAATTTTTTGGTTCTAGTCAGGATTCTAGCAGCCGTATTTAGCACTAACTGAAGTTTATTTAGTGCTTTATCCGGCTAGCCGGAAAGTAGAGCATTGCAGTAGTCCAGCCTAGAAGTAACAAAAGCATGGATACATTTTTCTACGTCATTTTTGGACAGAAAGTTTCTGATTTTTGCAATGTTACGTAGATGGAAAAAAGCTGTCCTTGAAACAGTCTTGATATGTTCTTCAAAAGAGAGATCAGGGTCCACAGTAACGCCGAGGTCCTTTACAGTTTTATTTGAGACGACTGTACAACCATCCAGATTAATTGTCAGATTCAACAGAAGATCTCTTTGTTTCTTGGGACCTAGAACAAGCATCTCTGTTTTGTCCGAGTTTAAAAGTAGAAAGTTTGCAGCCATCCACTTCTTTATGTCTGAAACACAGGCTTCTAGCGAGGGCAATTTTGGGGCTTCACCATGTTTCATTGACATGTACAGCTGTGTGTCGTCCGCATAGCAGTGAAATTTAACATTATGATTTCGAATGACATCCCCAAGAGGTAAAATATATAGTGAAAACAATAGTGGTCCTAAAACGGAACCTTGAGGAACACCGACATTTACAGTTGATTTGTCAGAGGACAAACCATTCACAGAGACAAACTGATATCTTTCCGACAGATAAGACCTAAACCAGGCCAGAACTTGTCCATGTAGACCAATTTGGGTTTCCAATCTCTCCAAAAGAATGTGGTGATCGATGGTATCAAAAGCGGCACTAAGATCTATATGGTGTGTATGGTGTATATGGTGTATATATGGTGTATATGGTGTGGGATCCATAGGTGTGTATATGGTGTATATATGGTGTATATGGTGTATATATGGTGTATATATGGTGTATATGGTGTATATGTGGTGTATGTATGGTGTATATATGGTGTATATATGGTGTATATGGTGTATGTGCTGTGTGGTCCATAGGTGTGTATATGGTGTATATGGTGTGTATATGGTGTGTATATGGTGTATATATGGCGTATATGGTGTATATGGTGTATATGGTGTGTATATGGTGTATATATGGTGTATACGGTGTATATATGGTGTATATATGGTGTATATGGTGTATGTGGTGTATATATGGTGTATATATGGTGTATGTGCTGTGTGGTCCATAGGTGTGTACATGGTGTATATGGTGTGTATATGGTGTATATATGGTGTATGTGCTGTGTGGTCCATAGGTGTGTATATGGTGTATATGGTGTATATATGGTGTATATGGTGTGTATATGGTGTATATATGGTGTATGTGCTGTGTGGTCCATAGGTGTGTATATGGTGTATATGGTGTATATATGGTGTGTATATGGTGTATATGGTGTATATGGTGTATATATGGTGTGTATATGGTGTATATATGGTGTATATATGGTGTATGTGCTGTGTGGTCCATAGGTGTGTATATGGTGTATATATGGTGTATATGGTGTATATATGGTGTATGTGCTGTGTGGTCCATAGGTGTGTATATGGTGTATATATGGTGTATATGGTGTATATATGGTGTATGTGCTGTGTGGTCCATAGGTGTATATATGGTGTATATATGGTGTATATGGTGTATATATGGTGTATGTGCTGTGTGGTCCATAGGTGTGTATATGGTGTATATATGGTGTATATGGTGTATATATGGTGTATGTGCTGTGTGGTCCATAGGTGTGTATATGGTGTATATATGGTGTATATGGTGTATATATGGTGTATGTGCTGTGTGGTCCATAGGTGTATATATGGTGTATATATGGTGTATATGGTGTATATATGGTGTATGTGCTGTGTGGTCCATAGGTGTGTATATGGTGTGTATATGGTGTATATGGTGTATATGGTGTATATATGGTGTATATGGTGTATATATGGTGTATGTGCTGTGTGGTCCATAGGTGTGTATATGGTGTATATATGGTGTATATATGGTGTATGTGCTGTGTGGTCCATAGGTGTGTATATGGTGTATATATGGTGTATATGGTGTATATATGGTGTATGTGCTGTGTGGTCCATAGGTGTGTATATGGTGTATATATGGTGTATATGGTGTATATATGGTGTATGTGCTGTGTGGTCCATAGGTGTGTATATGGTGTATATATGGTGTATATGGTGTATATATGGTGTATGTGCTGTGTGGTCCATAGGTGTGTATATGGTGTATATATGGTGTATATGGTGTATATATGGTGTATGTGCTGTGTGGTCCATAGGTGTGTATATGGTGTATATATGGTGTATATGGTGTATATATGGTGTATGTGCTGTGTGGTCCATAGGTGTGTATATGGTGTATATATGGTGTATATGGTGTATATATGGTGTATGTGCTGTGTGGTCCATAGGTGTGTATATGGTGTATATATGGTGTATATGGTGTATATATGGTGTATGTGCTGTGTGGTCCATAGGTGTGTATATGGTGTATATGGTGTATATATGGTGTATGTGCTGTGTGGTCCATAAGTGTGTATATGGTGTATATATGGTGTATATGGTGTATATATGGTGTATGTGCTGTGTGGTCCATAGGTGTGTATATGGTGTATATATGGTGTATATGGTGTATATATGGTGTATGTGCTGTGTGGTCCATAGGTGTGTATATGGTGTATATATGGTGTATATGGTGTATATATGGTGTATGTGCTGTGTGGTCCATAGGTGTGTATATGGTGTATATATGGTGTATATGGTGTATATATGGTGTATGTGCTGTGTGGTCCATAGGTGTGTATATGGTGTATATATGGTGTATATGGTGTATATATGGTGTATGTGCTGTGTGGTCCATAGGTGTGTATATGGTGTATATATGGTGTATATGGTGTATATATGGTGTATGTGCTGTGTGGTCCATAGGTGTATATATGGTGTATGTGCTGTGTGGTCCATAGGTGTATATATGGTGTATGTGCTGTGTGGTCCATAGGTGTGTATATGGTGTATATATGGTGTATATGGTGTATATATGGTGTATGTGCTGTGTGGTCCATAGGTGTGTATATGGTGTATATATGGTGTATATGGTGTATATATGGTGTATGTGCTGTGTGGTCCATAGGTGTGTATATGGTGTATATATGGTGTATATGGTGTATATATGGTGTATGTGCTGTGTGGTCCATAGGTGTGTATATGGTGTATATATGGTGTATATGGTGTATATATGGTGTATGTGCTGTGTGGTCCATAGGTGTGTATATGGTGTATATATGGTGTATATGGTGTATATATGGTGTATGTGCTGTGTGGTCCATAGGTGTGTACATTCTGATTGCTGCTGGGGCCTTGATGATGGTTGTTGGGTTCCTGGGCTGCTGTGGAGCCATCAAGGAATCCCCCTGCATGCTCGGGCTGGTGAGGATCAGCCATGATGATGATGATGATGATGATGATGATGATGGAATACAATGACAACACACTTTCCATTGAAAGAGAAGCGCAAGACCTCACACCCTGTCTGTCTCTCTCTCCCCCCTGTCTGTCTCCCCCTCCCCTGTCTGTCTCTCTCCTCTCCCCCTGTCTGTCTCTCGTTCTCCCCCCTGTCTGTCTCTCGTTCTCCCCCTCTTCAGTTCTTCTTCTCCCTGTTGTTAATCTTTGGGGCGGAGGTAGCAGCAGGGATCTGGGGCCTCTCCAATAAAGATACGGTAACTCTCAGAGGCTATTTTACTGTTCGTTGTGCTGACTGTGTGGACAGAGCATCAGACCTTCTATTACAGCTCAATACAAAACCTTAGCATCTCTCCATTCTCATGTCTCTCCTCTCCCCCTGTCTGTCTCTCTCCTCTCCCCCTGTCTGTCTCTATTCTCTCCCCCTGTCTGTCTCTCCTCTCGCCTCTCTGTCTCTATTCTCTCCTCCTGTCTGTCTCCCCCTCCCCTCTCTGTCTCTCTTCTCTCCCCCTGTCTGTCTCCCCCTCCCCTCTCTGTCTCTCTTCTCTCCCCCTGTCTGTCTCTCCTCTCCCCCTCTCTGTCTCTCTTCTCTCCCCGTCTGTCTCCCCCTCCCCTCTCTGTCTCTCTTCTCTCCCCCTCTCTGTCTCTTCTCTCCCCCTCTCTGTCTCTCTTCTCTCCCCCTGTCTGTCTCCCCCCTTCCCTCTCTGTCTCTCCCCACCCCCTGTCTGTCTCCCCCCTTCCCTCTCCGTCTCTCTCCCCACCCCCTGTCTGTCTCCCCCTTCCCTCTCCGTCTCTCTCCCCACCCCCTGTCTGTCTCCTCCTTCCCTCTCCGTCTCTCCCCACCCCCTCTCTGTCTCCCCCCTTCTCTCTCCGTCTCTCTCCCCACCCCCTGTCTGTCTCCCCCTTCCCTCTCCGTCTCTCTCCCAACCCCCTGTCTGTCTCCTCCTTCCCTCTCCGTCTCTCCCCACCCCCTCTCTGTCTCCCCCCTTCTCTCTCCGTCTCTCTCCCCACCCCCTGTCTATCTCCCCCTTCCCTCTCTGTCTCTCCCCACCCACTCTCTGTCTCCCCCCTTCCCTCTCTGTCTCTCCCCACCCCCTGTCTGTCTCCCCCCTTCCCTCTCCGTCTCTCTCCCCACCCCCTGTCTGTCTCCCCCTTCCCTCTCTGTCTCTCCCCACCCCCTGTCTGTCTCCCCCCTTCCCTCTCCGTCTCTCCCCACCCCCTGTCTGTCTCCCCCTTCCCTCTCTGTCTCTCCCCCGCCTGTCTATCTCCCCCTTCCCTCTCCGTCTCTCCCCACCCCCTGTCTGTCTCCCCCTTCCCTCTCTGTCTAGGTGGTGGAAGACATCACAGAGTTCTACAAGCAGACTTACACTAACTACATGAGCACCAAGCAGGAGGCCTTGAAGGAGACATTACGCCTTATACACTTTGGAGTGAGTACACACACACACACACACACACACACACACACACACCACACACACACACACACACACACACACACACACACACACCACACACGCACGCACGCACGCACGCACACACACACACACACACACACACACCACACACGCACGCACGCACACACACCACACACACACACACACACACACACGCACACGCACACGCACACACACACACACACACACACACCACACGCACGCACGCACGCACGCACACAACTCTAACATAACAGTCCAGTGTCTGTCTGTCTGTCTGTCTGTTCAGTAACACCTCCTAACCCTAACCTGTCTGTCTGTCTGTCTGTCTGTCTGTCTGTCTGTCTGTCTGTCTGTCTGTCTGTCTGTCTGTACTGTCTGTCTGTCTGTCTGCCTGCCTGCCTGCCTGTCTGTCTGTCTGTCTGTCTGTCTGTCTGTCTGCCTGTCTGTCTGTCTGTCTGCCTGCCTGCCTGTCTGTCAAAGTGTAAAGTGGAACTAAAATGGTGTTGTCGGTGTTTCCCTGGGGCAGCTGAACTGCTGCGGCCTGACAGGCACGATGATTGACAGCGCCAGGGAGACCTGCCCAAAGAAGGAAGGACTGGAGGCTCTGATTACCACGGTAACAAACATAACCCCTACAGCAACAACTATTTGAGTGACGAGCTATTATATTGGAGGGTAGAAGTGTATATTGGAGGGTAGAAGTGTATATTGGAGGGTAGAAGTGTATATTGGAGGGTAGAAGTGTATATTATAGGGTAGAAGTGTACATTGGAGGGTAGAAGTGTATATTGGAGGGTAGAAGTGTATATTGGAGGGTAGAAGTGTATATTATAAGGTAGAAGTGTATATTATAGGGTAGAAGTGTTTATTGGAGGGTAGAAGTGTATATTGGAGGGTAGAAGTGTATATTATAGGGTAGAAGTGTACATTGGAGGGTAGAAGTGTATATTGGAGGGTAGAAGTGTATATTGGAGGGTAGAAGTGTATATTATAAGGTAGAAGTGTATATTATAGGGTAGAAGTGTTTATTGGAGGGTAGAAGTGTATATTGGAGGGTAGAAGTGTATATTATAGGGTAGAAGTGTATATTATAAGGTAGAAGTGTATATTATAAGGTAGAAGTGTATATTATAGGGTAGAAGTGTATATTATAGGGTAGAAGTGTATATTATAAGGTAGAAGTGTATATTATAAGGTAGAAGTGTATATTATAAGGTAGAAGTGTATATTGGAGAGTAGAAGTGTATTTTTATTTATTTTTCACCGTTATTTAACCAGGTAGGCTAGTTGAGAACCAGTCCGTTATTTAACCAGGTAGGCCAGTTGAGAACAAGTCCTTTATTTAACCAGGTAGGCCAGTTGAGAACTAGTCCTTTATTTAACCAGGTAGGCCAGTTGAGAACTAGTCCTTTATTTAACCAGGTAGGCCAGTTGAGAACAAGTCCTTTATTTAACCAGGTAGGCCAGTTGAGAACTAGTCCTTTATTTAACCAGGTAGGCCAGTTGAGAACAAGTCCTTTATTTAACCAGGTAGGCCAGTTGAGTTCTCATTTACAACTGCGACCTGGCCAAGATAAAGCAAAACAGTGCGACACAAAACAACAACACAGAGTTACACATGGAGTAAACAAACGTACAGTCAATAACTGTCACAAATAATGTTGTTGTGTTGAAGGGAGGACCAATACGCAGCGGGAATGTGGATACTCATCTTTTTAATAAAACACGAGCAAAGCATCCACAGGGAATAAACAATACTCACGACAAGAACAGTGTGGCAGGCTAAACGAAAGCAGTGCTCACAAACAACTACCCACCACCACAAATAAAAACACACACCTGTTTATAGGACTCCCAATCAGAGGCAACTAGAAACACCTGCCTCCAATTGAGAGTCCAGCACCCAACCTACACATAGAAAACCTACCCTAGAACCTACACACAACACAAACCCTCTGCCACATCCTGACTAAAACTAATAATTACTCCCTCTGCTGGTCAAGACGTGACAATAACACAACAGAAAAATCTATATACAGTGTGTGCAAATGTAGAAGAGAACGGAGGTAAGGCGATAAATAGACCATAGTAGCGAAATAATTACAATTTAGCAAATTAGCACTGGAGTGATAGATGTGCAGATGATGATGTGCAAGTAGAAATACTGGTGTGCAAAAGAGC
Source organism: Salmo salar (assembly GCF_965601325.2). Taxonomy (NCBI): domain Eukaryota; kingdom Metazoa; phylum Chordata; class Actinopteri; order Salmoniformes; family Salmonidae; genus Salmo; species Salmo salar. The sequence goes on from NW_027675665.1 coordinate 67,618, forward strand.
AGAAAGTAAATAAAAACAATATGGGGATGAGGTAGGTAGATTAAAGGTGGGCTATTTACAGATGGGCTATGTACAGCTGCAGCGATCGGTTAGCTGCTCAGATAGCTGATGTTTAAATAAAGTTAGTGAGGGAAATATAAGTCTCCAGCTTCAGTGATTTTTGCAATTCGTTCCAGTCATTGGCAGCAGAGAACTGGAAGGAAAGGCGACCAAAGGAGGAATTGGCTTTGGGGATGACCAGTGAAATATACCTGCTGGAGCGCGTGCTACGGGTGGGTGCTGCTATGGTGACCAGCGAGCTGAGATAAGGCGGGGCTTTACCTAGCAAAGACTTATAGATTACCTGGAACCAGTGGGTTTGGCGACGAGTATGAAGCGAGGGCCAGCCAACGAGAGCGTACAGGTCGCAGTGGTGGGTAGTATATGGGGCTTTGGTAACAAAATTGATGGCACTGTGATAGACTGCATCCAGTTTGCTGAGTAGAGTGTTGGAGGCTATTTTGTAAATGACATCGCCGAAGTCAAGGATCGGTAGGATAGTCAGTTTTACGAGGGTATGTTTGGCAGCATGAGGGAAGGATGCTTGTTGCGAAATAGGAAGCCGATTCTAGATTTAACTTTGGATTGGAGATGCTTAATGTGAGTCTGGAAGGAGAGTTTACAGTCTAACCAGACACCCAGGTATTTGTAGTTGTCCACATATTCTAAGTAAGAACCGTCCAGAGTAGTGATGCTGGGCAGGTGCAGGCAGCGATCGGTTGAAGAGCATGCATTTAGTTTTACTTGTATTTAAGAGCAGTTGGAGGCCACGGAAGGAGAGTTGTATGGCATTGAAGCTCGTCTGGAGGTTAGTTATCACAGTGTCCAAAGAAGGGCCAGAAGTATACAGAATGGTGTCGTCTGCGTAGAGGTGGATCAGAGACTCACCAGCAGCAAGAGCGACATCATTGATGTATAAAGAGAAAAGATTCGGCCCGAGAATTGAACCCTGTGGCACCCCCATAGAGACTGCCAGAGGTCCGGACAACAGGCCCTCCGATTTGACACACTGAACTCTATCTGAGAAGTAGTTGGTGAACCAGGCGAGGCAATCATTTGAGAAACCAAGGCTGTTGAGTCTGCCGATAAGAATGTGGTGATTGACAGAGTTGAAAGCCTTGGCCAGGTCAATGAATACGGCTGCACAGTAATGTCTCTTATCGATGGCGGTTATGATGTCGTTAAGGACCTTGAGTGTGGCTGAGGTGCACCCATGACCAGCTCGGAAACCAGATTATAGGGTAGCAGTTTATATTATAGTGTTTAAGTGTATATTATAGGGCTAGAAGTGTATATTATAGGGTAGAAGTGTATATTATAGGGCTAGAAGTGTATATTATAGGGTAGAAGTGTATATTATAGGCTAGAAGTGTATATTATAGGGTAGAAGTGTATATTATAGGCTAGAAGTGTATATTATAGTATAGAAGTGTATATTATAGGGTAGAAGTGTATATTATAGGGTATTATAGGGTAGCAGTGTATATTATAGGGTAGCAGTGTATATTATAGGGTAGAAGTGTATATTATAGGGTAGAAGTGTATATTACAGGGTAGAAGAGTATATTATAGGGTAGAAGTGTATATTATAGGGTAGTAGTGTATATTATAGGGTAGTAGTGTATATTATAGGGTAGAAGTGTATATTATAGGGTAGTAGTGTATATTATAGGGTAGTAGTGTATATTATAGGGTAGAAGTGTATATTATAGGGTAGTAGTGTATATTATAGGGTAGAAGTGTATATTATAGGGTAGAAGTGTATATTATAGGGTAGAAGTGTATATTATAAGGTAGAAGAGTATATTATAGGGTAGAAGTGTATATTATAGGGTAGAAGTGTATATTATAGGGTAGAAGTATATATTATATGGTAGAAGTATATATTATAGGGTAGAAGTGTATATTATAGGGTAGAAGTGTATATTATAGGGTAGAAGTGTATATTATAGGGTAGAAGAATATATTATAGGGTAGAAGTGTATATTATAGGGTAGAAGTGTATATTAGTGTATCGCCAAACCCACTGGCTCCAGGTCATCTATAAGTCTTTGCTAGGTAAAGGCCCACCTTATCTCAGCTCACTGGTCACCAAAGCAGCACCCACCTGTAGCACGCGCTCCAGCAGGTAAATTTCACTGGTCATCCCCAAAGCCAATTCCTCCTTTTGCCGCCTTTCCTTCCAGTTCTCTGCTGCCAATGACTGGAACGAACTGCAAAAATCTCTGAAGCTGGAGACTCATATCTCCCTCACTAGCTTTAAGCACCAGCTGTCAGAGCAGCTCACAGATCACTGCACCTGTACATAGCCCATCTGTAAACAGCCCATCCAGCTACCTCATCC
>NW_027675665.1:75000-125000 GCF_965601325.2 Salmo salar
AGTCCTTAGTTAGTAATATACCCCTGGTGAACTAGTCCTTAGTAATATACCCCTGGTGAACTAGTCCTTACTAATATACCCCTGGTGAACTAGTCCTTAGTTAGTAATATACCCCTGGTGAACTAGTCCTTAGTTAGTAATATACCCCTGGTGAACTAGTCCTTAGTTAGTAATATACCCCTGGTGAACTAGTCCTTAGTTAGTAATATACCCCTGGTGAACTAGTCCATAGTTAGTAATATACCCCTGGTGAACTAGTCCTTAGTTAGTAATATACCCCTGGTGAACTAGTCCTTAGTTAGTAATATACCCCTGGTGAACTAGTCCTTAGTTAGTAATATACCCCTGGTGAACTAGTCCTTAGTTAGTAATATACCCCTGGTGAACTAGTCCTTAGTTAGTAATATACCCCTGGTGAACTAGTCCTTAGTTAGTAATATACCCCTGGTGAACTAGTCATTAGTTAGTAATATACCCCTGGTGAACTAGTCCTTAGTAATATACCCCTGGTTAACTAGTCCTTAGTTAGTAATATACCCCTGGTGAACTAGTCCTTAGTTAGTAATATACCCCTGGTGAACTAGTCCTTAGTTAGTAATATACCCCTGGTGAACTAGTCCTTAGTTAGTAATATACCCCTGGTGAACTAGTCATTAGTTAGTAATATACCCCTGGTGAACTAGTCCTTAGTAATATACCCCTGGTTAACTAGTCCTTAGTTAGTAATATACCCCTGGTGAACTAGTCCTTAGTTAGTAATATACCCCTGGTGAACTAGTCCTTAGTTAGTAATATACCCCTGGTGAACTAGTCCTTAGTTAGTAATATACCCCTGGTGAACTAGTCCTTAGTTAGTAATATACCCCTGGTGAACTAGTCCTTAGTTAGTAATATACCCCTGGTGAACTAGTCCTTAGTTAGTAATATACCCCTGGTGAACTAGTCCTTAGTTAGTAATATACCCCTGGTGAACTAGTCCTTAGTCAGTAATATACCCCTGGTGAACTAGTCCTTAGTTAGTAATATACCCCTGGTGAACTAGTCCTTAGTTAGTAATATCCCCCTGGTGAACTAGTCCTTAGTTAGTAATATACCCCTGGTGAACTAGTCCTTAGTTAGTAATATACCCCTGGTGAACTAGTCCTTAGTCAGTAATATACCCCTGGTGAACTAGTCCTTAGTTAGTAATATACCCCTGGTGAACTAGTCCTTAGTCAGTAATATACCCCTGGTGAACTAGTCCTTAGTTAGTAATATACCCCTGGTGAACTAGTCCTTAGTTAGTAATATACCCCTGGTGAACTAGTCCTTAGTTAGTAATATACCCCTGGTGAACTAGTCCTTAGTTAGTAATATACCCCTGGTGAACTAGTCCTTAGTTAGTAATATACCCCTGGTGAACTAGTCCTTAGTTAGTAATATACCCCTGGTGAACTAGTCCTTAGTTAGTAATATACCCCTGGTGAACTAGTCCTTAGTCAGTAATATACCCCTGGTGAACTAGTCCTTAGTTAGTAATATACCCCTGGTGAACTAGTCCTTAGTTAGTAATATACCCCTGGTTAACTAGTCCTTAGTCAGTAATATACCCCTGGTGAACTAGTCCTTAGTTAGTAATATACCCCTGGTGAACTAGTCCTTAGTAATATACCCCTGGTGAACTAGTCCTTAGTAATATACCCCTGGTGAACTAGTCCTTAGTTAGTAATATACCCCTGGTGAACTAGTCCTTAGTAATATACCCCTGGTGAACTAGTCCTTAGTCAGTAATATACCCCTGGTGAACTAGTCCTTAGTTAGTAATATGCCCCTGGTGAACTAGTCCTTAGTTAGTAATATACCCCTGGTGAACTAGTCCTTAGTTAGTAATATACCCCTGGTGAACTAGTCCTTAGTTAGTAATATACCCCTGGTGAACTAGTCCTTAGTTAGTAATATACCCCTGGTGAACTAGTCCTTAGTTAGTAATATACCCCTGGTGAACTAGTCCTTAGTTAGTAATATACCCCTGGTGAACTAGTCCTTAGTTAGTAATATACCCCTGGTTAACTAGTCCTTAGTCAGTAATATACCCCTGGTGAACTAGTCCTTAGTTAGTAATATACCCCTGGTGAACTAGTCCTTAGTATTATACCCCTGGTGAACTAGTCCTTAGTTAGTAATATACCCCTGGTGAACTAGTCCTTAGTAATATACCCCTGGTGAACTAGTCCTTAGTAATATACCCCTGGTGAACTAGTCCTTAGTCAGTAATATACCCCTGGTGAACTAGTCCTTAGTCAGTAATATACCCCTGGTGAACTAGTCCTTAGTAATATACCCCTGGTGAACTAGTCCTTAGACAGTAATATACCCCTGGTGAACTAGTCCTTAGTTAGTAATATACCCCTGGTGAACTAGTCCTTAGTTAGTAATATACCCCTGGTGAACTAGTCCTTAGTAATATACCCCTGGTGAACTAGTCCTTAGTTAGTAATATACCCCTGGTGAACTAGTCCTTAGTTAGTAATATACCCCTGGTGAACTAGTCCTTAGTAATATACCCCTGGTGAACTAGTCCTTAGTTAGTAATATACCCCTGGTGAACTAGTCCTTAGTTAGTAATATACCCCTGGTGAACTAGTCCTTAGTTAGTAATATACCCCTGGTGAACTAGTCCTTAGTTAGTAATATACCCCTGGTGAACTAGTCCTTAGTCAGTAATATACCCCTGGTGAACTAGTCCTTAGTTAGTAATATACCCCTGGTGAACTAGTCCTTAGTCAGTAATATACCCCTGGTGAACTAGTCCTTAGTCAGTAATATACCCCTGGTGAACTAGTCCTTAGTTAGTAATATACCGCTGGTGAACTAGTCCTTAGTTAGTAATATACCCCTGGTGAACTAGTCCTTAGTTAGTAATATACCCCTGGTGAACTAGTCCTTAGTTAGTAATATACCCCTGGTGAACTAGTCCTTAGTTAGTAATATACCCCTGGTGAACTAGTCCTTAGTTAGTAATATACCCCTGGTGAACTAGTCCTTAGTCAGTAATATACCCCTGGTGAACTAGTCCTTAGTCAGTAATATACCCCTGGTGAACTAGTCCTTAGTTAGTAATATACCCCTGGTGAACTAGTCCTTAGTTAGTAATATACCCCTGGTGAACTAGTCCTTAGTCAGTAATATACCCCTGGTGAACTAGTCCTTAGTTAGTAATATACCCCTGGTGAACTAGTCCTTAGTAATATACCCCTGGTGAACTAGTCCTTAGTAATATACCCCTGGTGAACTAGTCCTTAGTTAGTAATATACCCCTGGTGAACTAGTCCTTAGTAATATACCCCTGGTGAACTAGTCCTTAGTCAGTAATATACCCCTGGTGAACTAGTCCTTAGTTAGTAATATGCCCCTGGTGAACTAGTCCTTAGTTAGTAATATACCCCTGGTGAACTAGTCCTTAGTTAGTAATATACCCCTGGTGAACTAGTCCTTAGTTAGTAATATACCCCTGGTGAACTAGTCCTTAGTTAGTAATATACCCCTGGTGAACTAGTCCTTAGTTAGTAATATACCCCTGGTGAACTAGTCCTTAGTTAGTAATATACCCCTGGTGAACTAGTCCTTAGTTAGTAATATACCCCTGGTGAACTAGTCCTTAGTTAGTAATATACCCCTGGTGAACTAGTCCTTAGTTAGTAATATACCCCTGGTTAACTAGTCCTTAGTCAGTAATATACCCCTGGTGAACTAGTCCTTAGTTAGTAATATACCCCTGGTGAACTAGTCCTTAGTAATATACCCCTGGTGAACTAGTCCTTAGTTAGTAATATACCCCTGGTGAACTAGTCCTTAGTAATATACCCCTGGTGAACTAGTCCTTAGTCAGTAATATACCCCTGGTGAACTAGTCCTTAGTCAGTAATATACCCCTGGTGAACTAGTCCTTAGTCAGTAATATACCCCTGGTGAACTAGTCCTTAGTAATATACCCCTGGTGAACTAGTCCTTAGTCAGAAATATACCCCTGGTGAACTAGTCCTTAGTTAGTAATATACCCCTGGTGAACTAGTCCTTAGTTAGTAATATACCCCTGGTGAACTAGTCCTTAGTAATATACCCCTGGTGAACTAGTCCTTAGTTAGTAATATACCCCTGGTGAACTAGTCCTTAGTTAGTAATATACCCCTGGTGAACTAGTCCTTAGTTAGTAATATACCCCTGGTGAACTAGTCCTTAGTAATATACCCCTGGTGAACTAGTCCTTAGTTAGTAATATACCCCTGGTGAACTAGTCCTTAGTTAGTAATATACCCCTGGTGAACTAGTCCTTAGTAATATACCCCTGGTGAACTAGTCCTTAGTTAGTAATATACCCCTGGTGAACTAGTCCTTAGTCAGTAATATACCCCTGGTGAACTAGTCCTTACTAATATACCCCTGGTGAACTAGTCCTTAGTTAGTAATATACCCCTGGTGAACTAGTCCTTACTAATATACCCCTGGTGAACTAGTCCTTAGTTAGTAATATACCCCTGGTGAACTAGTCCTTAGTCAGTAATATACCCCTGGTGAACTAGTCCTTAGTTAGTAATATACCCCTGGTGAACTAGTCCTTACTAATATACCCCTGGTGAACTAGTCCTTAGTTAGTAATATACCCCTGGTGAACTAGTCCTTAGTAATATACCCCTGGTGAACTAGTCCTTAGTCAGTAATATACCCCTGGTGAACTAGTCCTTAGTTAGTAATATGCCCCTGGTGAACTAGTCCTTAGTTAGTAATATACCCCTGGTGAACTAGTCCTTAGTTAGTAATATACCCCTGGTGAACTAGTCCTTAGTTAGTAATATACCCCTGGTGAACTAGTCCTTAGTTAGTAATATACCCCTGGTGAACTAGTCCTTAGTTAGTAATATACCCCTGGTGAACTAGTCCTTAGTTAGTAATATACCCCTGGTGAACTAGTCCTTAGTTAGTAATATACCCCTGGTGAACTAGTCCTTAGTTAGTAATATACCCCTGGTTAACTAGTCCTTAGTCAGTAATATACCCCTGGTGAACTAGTCCTTAGTTAGTAATATACCCCTGGTGAACTAGTCCTTAGTAATATACCCCTGGTGAACTAGTCCTTAGTTAGTAATATACCCCTGGTGAACTAGTCCTTAGTAATATACCCCTGGTGAACTAGTCCTTAGTAGTAATATACCCCTGGTGAACTAGTCCTTAGTCAGTAATATACCCCTGGTGAACTAGTCCTTAGTCAGTAATATACCCCTGGTGAACTAGTCCTTAGTAATATACCCCTGGTGAACTAGTCCTTAGTCAGTAATATACCCCTGGTGAACTAGTCCTTAGTTAGTAATATACCCCTGGTGAACTAGTCCTTAGTTAGTAATATACCCCTGGTGAACTAGTCCTTAGTAATATACCCCTGGTGAACTAGTCCTTAGTTAGTAATATACCCCTGGTGAACTAGTCCTTAGTTAGTAATATACCCCTGGTGAACTAGTCCTTAGTTAGTAATATACCCCTGGTGAACTAGTCCTTAGTAATATACCCCTGGTGAACTAGTCCTTAGTTAGTAATATACCCCTGGTGAACTAGTCCTTAGTTAGTAATATACCCCTGGTGAACTAGTCCTTAGTCAGTAATATACCCCTGGTGAACTAGTCCTTAGTTAGTAATATACCCCTGGTGAACTAGTCCTTACTAATATACCCCTGGTGAACTAGTCCTTAGTTAGTAATATACCCCTGGTGAACTAGTCCTTAGTCAGTAATATACCCCTGGTGAACTAGTCCTTAGTTAGTAATATACCCCTGGTGAACTAGTCCTTACTAATATACCCCTGGTGAACTAGTCCTTAGTTAGTAATATACCCCTGGTGAACTAGTCCTTAGTCAGTAATATACCCCTGGTGAACTAGTCCTTAGTTAGTAATATACCCCTGGTGAACTAGTCCTTAGTTAGTAATATACCCCTGGTGAACTAGTCCTTAGTTAGTAATATACCCCTGGTGAACTAGTCCTTAGTAATATACCCCTGGTGAACTAGTCCTTAGTTAGTAATATACCCCTGGTGAACTAGTCCTTAGTTAGTAATATACCCCTGGTGAACTAGTCCTTAGTTAGTAATATACCCCTGGTGAACTAGTCCTTAGTCAGTAATATACCCCTGGTGAACTAGTCCTTAGTAATATACCCCTGGTGAACTAGTCCTTAGTTAGTAATATACCCCTGGTGAACTAGTCCTTAGTTAGTAATATACCCCTGGTGAACTAGTCCTTAGTTAGTAATATACCCCTGGTGAACTAGTCCTTAGTTAGTAATATACCCCTGGTGAACTAGTCCTTAGTAATATACCCCTGGTGAACTAGTCCTTAGTTAGTAATATACCCCTGGTGAACTAGTCCTTAGTAGTAATATACCCCTGGTGAACTAGTCCTTAGTTAGTAATATACCCCTGGTGAACTAGTCCTTAGTAATATACCCCTGGTGAACTAGTCCTTAGTTAGTAATATACCCCTGGTGAACTAGTCCTTAGTTAGTAATATACCCCTGGTGAACTAGTCCTTAGTAATATACCCCTGGTGAACTAGTCCTTAGTTAGTAATATACCCCTGGTGAACTAGTCCTTAGTCAGTAATATACCCCTGGTGAACTAGTCCTTATAATATACCCCTGGTGAACTAGTCCTTAGTTAGTAATATACCCCTGGTGAACTAGTCCTTAGCTAATATACCCCTGGTGAACTAGTCCTTAGTTAGTAATATACCCCTGGTGAACTAGTCCTTAGTTAGTAATATACCCCTGGTGAACTAGTCCTTAGTTAGTAATATACCCCTGGTGAACTAGTCCTTAGTTAGTAATATACCCCTGGTGAACTAGTCCTTAGTAATATACCCCTGGTGAACTAGTCCTTAGTTAGTAATATACCCCTGGTGAACTAGTCCTTAGTTAGTAATATACCCCTGGTGAACTAGTCCTTAGTTAGTAATATACCCCTGGTGAACTAGTCCTTAGTTAGTAATATACCCCTGGTGAACTAGTCCTTAGTTAGTAATATACCCCTGGTGAACTAGTCCTTAGTTAGTAATATACCCCTGGTGAACTAGTCCTTAGTAATATACCCCTGGTGAACTAGTCCTTAGTTAGTAATATACCCCTGGTGAACTAGTCCTTAGTCAGTAATATACCCCTGGTGAACTAGTCCTTAGTCAGTAATATACCCCTGGTGAACTAGTCCTTAGTCAGTAATATACCCCTGGTGAACTAGTCCTTAGTCAGTAATATACCCCTGGTGAACTAGTCCTTAGTTAGTAATATACCCCTGGTGAACTAGTCCTTAGTTAGTAATATACCCCTGGTGAACTAGTCCTTAGTTAGTAATATACCCCTGGTGAACTAGTCCTTAGTTAGTAATATACCCCTGGTGAACTAGTCCTTAGTAATATACCCCTGGTGAACTAGTCCTTAGTAATATACCCCTGGTGAACTAGTCCTTAGTTAGTAATATACCCCTGGTGAACTAGTCCTTAGTTAGTAATATACCCCTGGTGAACTAGTCCTTAGTAATATACCCCTGGTGAACTAGTCCTTAGTTAGTAATATACCCCTGGTGAACTAGTCCTTAGTTAGTAATATACCCCTGGTGAACTAGTCCTTAGTAATATACCCCTGGTGAACTAGTCCTTAGTTAGTAATATACCCCTGGTGAACTAGTCCTTAGTTAGTAATATACCCCTGGTGAACTAGTCCTTAGTTAGTAATATACCCCTGGTGAACTAGTCCTTAGTTAGTAATATACCCCTGGTGAACTAGTCCTTAGTTAGTAATATACCCCTGGTGAACTAGTCCTTAGTTAGTAATATACCCCTGGTGAACTAGTCCTTAGTTAGTAATATACCCCTGGTGAACTAGTCCTTAGTTAGTAATATACCCCTGGTGAACTAGTCCTTAGTAGTAATATACCCCTGGTGAACTAGTCCTTAGTTAGTAATATACCCCTGGTGAACTAGTCCTTAGTTAGTAATATACCCCTGGTGAACTAGTCCTTAGTTAGTAATATACCCCTGGTGAACTAGTCCTTAGTTAGTAATATACCCCTGGTGAACTAGTCCTTAGTCAGTAATATACCCCTGGTGAACTAGTCCTTAGTTAGTAATATACCCCTGGTGAACTAGTCCTTAGTCAGTAATATACCCCTGGTGAACTAGTCCTTAGTTAGTAATATACCCCTGGTGAACTAGTCCTTAGTTAGTAATATACCCCTGGTGAACTAGTCCTTAGTTAGTAATATACCCCTGGTGAACTAGTCCTTAGTTAGTAATATACCCCTGGTGAACTAGTCCTTAGTTAGTAATATACCCCTGGTGAACTAGTCCTTAGTTAGTAATATACCCCTGGTGAACTAGTCCTTAGTTAGTAATATACCCCTGGTGAACTAGTCCTTAGTCAGTAATATACCCCTGGTGAACTAGTCCTTAGTTAGTAATATACCCCTGGTGAACTAGTCCTTAGTTAGTAATATACCCCTGGTGAACTAGTCCTTAGTCAGTAATATACCCCTGGTGAACTAGTCCTTAGTTAGTAATATACCCCTGGTGAACTAGTCCTTAGTTAGTAATATACCCCTGGTGAACTAGTCCTTAGTTAGTAATATACCCCTGGTGAACTAGTCCTTAGTTAGTAATATACCCCTGGTGAACTAGTCCTTAGTAGTAATATACCCCTGGTGAACTAGTCCTTAGTCAGTAATATACCCCTGGTGAACTAGTCCTTAGTTAGTAATATGCCCCTGGTGAACTAGTCCTTAGTTAGTAATATACCCCTGGTGAACTAGTCCTTAGTTAGTAATATACCCCTGGTGAACTAGTCCTTAGTTAGTAATATACCCCTGGTGAACTAGTCCTTAGTTAGTAATATACCCCTGGTGAACTAGTCCTTAGTTAGTAATATACCCCTGGTGAACTAGTCCTTAGTTAGTAATATACCCCTGGTGAACTAGTCCTTAGTTAGTAATATACCCCTGGTGAACTAGTCCTTAGTCAGTAATATACCCCTGGTGAACTAGTCCTTAGTTAGTAATATACCCCTGGTGAACTAGTCCTTAGTAATATACCCCTGGTGAACTAGTCCTTAGTTAGTAATATACCCCTGGTGAACTAGTCCTTAGTAGTAATATACCCCTGGTGAACTAGTCCTTAGTAATATACCCCTGGTGAACTAGTCCTTAGTCAGTAATATACCCCTGGTGAACTAGTCCTTAGTCAGTAATATACCCCTGGTGAACTAGTCCTTAGTAATATACCCCTGGTGAACTAGTCCTTAGACAGTAATATACCCCTGGTGAACTAGTCCTTAGTTAGTAATATACCCCTGGTGAACTAGTCCTTAGTTAGTAATATACCCCTGGTGAACTAGTCCTTAGTTAGTAATATACCCCTGGTGAACTAGTCCTTAGTTAGTAATATACCCCTGGTGAACTAGTCCTTAGTTAGTAATATACCCCTGGTGAACTAGTCCTTAGTTAGTAATATACCCCTGGTGAACTAGTCCTTAGTTAGTAATATACCCCTGGTGAACTAGTCCTTAGTTAGTAATATACCCCTGGTGAACTAGTCCTTAGTTAGTAATATACCCCTGGTGAACTAGTCCTTAGTTAGTAATATACCCCTGGTGAACTAGTCCTTAGTCAGTAATATACCCCTGGTGAACTAGTCCTTAGTTAGTAATATACCCCTGGTGAACTAGTCCTTAGTCAGTAATATACCCCTGGTGAACTAGTCCCTTAGTCAGTAATATACCCCTGGTGAACTAGTCCTTAGTTAGTAATATACCCCTGGTGAACTAGTCCTTAGTTAGTAATATACCCCTGGTGAACTAGTCCTTAGTTAGTAATATACCCCTGGTGAACTAGTCCTTAGTTAGTAATATACCCCTGGTGAACTAGTCCTTAGTTAGTAATATACCCCTGGTGAACTAGTCCTTAGTTAGTAATATACCCCTGGTGAACTAGTCCTTAGTCAGTAATATACCCCTGGTGAACTAGTCCTTAGTCAGTAATATACCCCTGGTGAACTAGTCCTTAGTTAGTAATATACCCCTGGTGAACTAGTCCCTTAGTTAGTAATATACCCCTGGTGAACTAGTCCTTAGTCAGTAATATACCCCTGGTGAACTAGTCCTTAGTTAGTAATATCCCCTGGTGAACTAGTCCTTAGTAATATACCCCTGGTGAACTAGTCCTTAGTTAGTAATATACCCCTGGTGAACTAGTCCTTAGTTAGTAATATACCCCTGGTGAACTAGTCCTTAGTAGTAATATACCCCTGGTGAACTAGTCCTTAGTCAGTAATATACCCCTGGTGAACTAGTCCTTAGTTAGTAATATGCCCCTGGTGAACTAGTCCTTAGTTAGTAATATACCCCTGGTGAACTAGTCCTTAGTTAGTAATATACCCCTGGTGAACTAGTCCTTAGTTAGTAATATACCCCTGGTGAACTAGTCCTTAGTTAGTAATATACCCCTGGTGAACTAGTCCTTAGTTAGTAATATACCCCTGGTGAACTAGTCCTTAGTTAGTAATATACCCCCTGGTGAACTAGTCCTTAGTTAGTAATATACCCCTGGTGAACTAGTCCCTTAGTTAGTAATATACCCCTGGTGAACTAGTCCTTAGTTAGTAATATACCCCTGGTGAACTAGTCCTTAGTCAGTAATATACCCCTGGTGAACTAGTCCTTAGTTAGTAATATACCCCTGGTGAACTAGTCCTTAGTAGTAATATACCCCTGGTGAACTAGTCCTTAGTTAGTAATATACCCCTGGTGAACTAGTCCTTAGTCAGTAATATACCCCTGGTGAACTAGTCCTTAGTCAGTAATATACCCCTGGTGAACTAGTCCTTAGTCAGTAATATACCCCCTGGTGAACTAGTCCTTAGTCAGTAATATACCCCTGGTGAACTAGTCCTTAGTTAGTAATATACCCCTGGTGAACTAGTCCTTAGTCAGAAATATACCCCTGGTGAACTAGTCCTTAGTTAGTAATATACCCCTGGTGAACTAGTCCTTAGTTAGTAATATACCCCTGGTGAACTAGTCCTTAGTAATATACCCCTGGTGAACTAGTCCTTAGTTAGTAATATACCCCTGGTGAACTAGTCCTTAGTTAGTAATATACCCCTGGTGAACTAGTCCTTAGTTAGTAATATACCCCTGGTGAACTAGTCCTTAGTAATATACCCCTGGTGAACTAGTCCTTAGTTAGTAATATACCCCTGGTGAACTAGTCCTTAGTTAGTAATATACCCCTGGTGAACTAGTCCTTAGTTAGTAATATACCCCTGGTGAACTAGTCCTTAGTTAGTAATATACCCCTGGTGAACTAGTCCTTAGTTAGTAATATACCCCTGGTGAACTAGTCCTTAGTTAGTAATATACCCCTGGTGAACTAGTCCTTAGTTAGTAATATACCCCTGGTGAACTAGTCCTTAGTTAGTAATATACCCCTGGTGAACTAGTCCTTAGTTAGTAATATACCCCTGGTGAACTAGTCCTTAGTTAGTAATATACCCCTGGTGAACTAGTCCTTAGTTAGTAATATACCCCTGGTGAACTAGTCCTTAGTCAGTAATATACCCCTGGTGAACTAGTCCTTAGTTCGTAATATACCCCTGGTGAACTAGTCCTTAGTTAGTAATATACCCCTGGTGAACTAGTCCTTAGTCGTAATATACCCCTGGTGAACTAGTCCTTAGTTAGTAATATACCCCTGGTGAACTAGTCCTTAGTTAGCAATATACCCCTGGTGAACTAGTCCTTAGTTAGTAATATACCCCTGGTGAACTAGTCCTTAGTTAGTAATATACCCCTGGTGAACTAGTCCTTAGTAATATACCCCTGGTGAACTAGTCCTTAGTTAGTAATATACCCCTGGTGAACTAGTCCTTAGTTAGTAATATACCCCTGGTGAACTAGTCCTTAGTTAGTAATCTACCCCTGGTGAACTAGTCCTTAGTTCGTAATATACCCCTGGTGAACTAGTCCTTAGTTAGTAATATACCCCTGGTGAACTAGTCCTTAGTCAGTAATATACCCCTGGTGAACTAGTCCTTAGTTAGTAATATACCCCTGGTGAACTAGTCCTTAGTTAGTAATATACCCCTGGTGAACTAGTCCTTAGTCAGTAATATACCCCTGGTGAACTAGTCCTTAGTCAGTAATATACCCCTGGTGAACTAGTCCTTAGTCAGTAATATACCCCTGGTGAACTAGTCCTTAGTCAGTAATATACCCCTGGTGAACTAGTCCTTAGTTAGTAATATACCCCTGGTGAACTAGTCCTTAGTTAGTAATATACCCCTGGTGAACTAGTCCTTAGTTAGTAATATACCCCTGGTGAACTAGTCCTTAGTTAGTAATATACCCCTGGTGAACTAGTCCTTAGTAATATACCCCTGGTGAACTAGTCCTTAGTAATATACCCCTGGTGAACTAGTCCTTAGTTAGTAATATACCCCTGGTGAACTAGTCCTTAGTTAGTAATATACCCCTGGTGAACTAGTCCTTAGTAATATACCCCTGGTGAACTAGTCCTTAGTTAGTAATATACCCCTGGTGAACTAGTCCTTAGTTAGTAATATACCCCTGGTGAACTAGTCCTTAGTAATATACCCCTGGTGAACTAGTCCTTAGTTAGTAATATACCCCTGGTGAACTAGTCCTTAGTTAGTAATATACCCCTGGTGAACTAGTCCTTAGTTAGTAATATACCCCTGGTGAACTAGTCCTTAGTTAGTAATATACCCCTGGTGAACTAGTCCTTAGTTAGTAATATACCCCTGGTGAACTAGTCCTTAGTTAGTAATATACCCCTGGTGAACTAGTCCTTAGTTAGTAATATACCCCTGGTGAACTAGTCCTTAGTTAGTAATATACCCCTGGTGAACTAGTCCTTAGTCAGTAATATACCCCTGGTGAACTAGTCCTTAGTTAGTAATATACCCCTGGTGAACTAGTCCTTAGTTAGTAATATACCCCTGGTGAACTAGTCCTTAGTTAGTAATATACCCCTGGTGAACTAGTCCTTAGTTAGTAATATACCCCTGGTGAACTAGTCCTTAGTTAGTAATATACCCCTGGTGAACTAGTCCTTAGTTAGTAATATACCCCTGGTGAACTAGTCCTTAGTCAGTAATATACCCCTGGTGAACTAGTCCTTAGTTAGTAATATACCCCTGGTGAACTAGTCCTTAGTTAGTAATATACCCCTGGTGAACTAGTCCTTAGTTAGTAATATACCCCTGGTGAACTAGTCCTTAGTTAGTAATATACCCCTGGTGAACTAGTCCTTAGTTAGTAATATACCCCTGGTGAACTAGTCCTTAGTTAGTAATATACCCCTGGTGAACTAGTCCTTAGTTAGTAATATACCCCTGGTGAACTAGTCCTTAGTCAGTAATATACCCCTGGTGAACTAGTCCTTAGTTAGTAATATACCCCTGGTGAACTAGTCCTTAGTTAGTAATATACCCCTGGTGAACTAGTCCTTAGTCAGTAATATACCCCTGGTGAACTAGTCCTTAGTTAGTAATATACCCCTGGTGAACTAGTCCTTAGTAGTAATATACCCCTGGTGAACTAGTCCTTAGTAATATACCCCTGGTGAACTAGTCCTTAGTTAGTAATATACCCCTGGTGAACTAGTCCTTAGTAATATACCCCTGGTGAACTAGTCCTTAGTCAG
Source organism: Salmo salar (assembly GCF_965601325.2). NCBI lineage: Eukaryota > Metazoa > Chordata > Actinopteri > Salmoniformes > Salmonidae > Salmo > Salmo salar. The sequence continues at coordinate 88,732 of NW_027675665.1, forward strand.
TAATATACCCCTGGTGAACTAGTCCTTAGTTAGTAATATACCCCTGGTGAACTAGTCCTTAGTTAGTAATATACCCCTGGTGAACTAGTCCTTAGTTAGTAATATACCCCTGGTGAACTAGTCCTTAGTTAGTAATATACCCCTGGTGAACTAGTCCTTAGTTAGTAATATACCCCTGGTGAACTAGTCCTTAGTTAGTAATATACCCCTGGTGAACTAGTCCTTAGTTAGTAATATACCCCTGGTGAACTAGTCCTTAGTTAGTAATATACCCCTGGTGAACTAGTCCTTAGTCAGTAATATACCCCTGGTGAACTAGTCCTTAGTTAGTAATATACCCCTGGTGAACTAGTCCTTAGTATTATACCCCTGGTGAACTAGTCCTTAGTTAGTAATATACCCCTGGTGAACTAGTCCTTAGTAATATACCCCTGGTGAACTAGTCCTTAGTAATATACCCCTGGTGAACTAGTCCTTAGTCAGTAATATACCCCTGGTGAACTAGTCCTTAGTCAGTAATATACCCCTGGTGAACTAGTCCTTAGTAATATACCCCTGGTGAACTAGTCCTTAGACAGTAATATACCCCTGGTGAACTAGTCCTTAGTTAGTAATATACCCCTGGTGAACTAGTCCTTAGTTAGTAATATACCCCTGGTGAACTAGTCCTTAGTAATATACCCCTGGTGAACTAGTCCTTAGTTAGTAATATACCCCTGGTGAACTAGTCCTTAGTTAGTAATATACCCCTGGTGAACTAGTCCTTAGTAATATACCCCTGGTGAACTAGTCCTTAGTTAGTAATATACCCCTGGTGAACTAGTCCTTAGTTAGTAATATACCCCTGGTGAACTAGTCCTTAGTTAGTAATATACCCCTGGTGAACTAGTCCTTAGTTAGTAATATACCCCTGGTGAACTAGTCCTTAGTCAGTAATATACCCCTGGTGAACTAGTCCTTAGTTAGTAATATACCCCTGGTGAACTAGTCCTTAGTCAGTAATATACCCCTGGTGAACTAGTCCTTAGTTAGTAATATACCCCTGGTGAACTAGTCCTTAGTTAGTAATATACCCCTGGTGAACTAGTCCTTAGTTAGTAATATACCCCTGGTGAACTAGTCCTTAGTTAGTAATATACCCCTGGTGAACTAGTCCTTAGTTAGTAATATACCCCTGGTGAACTAGTCCTTAGTTAGTAATATACCCCTGGTGAACTAGTCCTTAGTTAGTAATATACCCCTGGTGAACTAGTCCTTAGTTAGTAATATACCCCTGGTGAACTAGTCCTTAGTCAGTAATATACCCCTGGTGAACTAGTCCTTAGTTAGTAATATACCCCTGGTGAACTAGTCCTTAGTTAGTAATATACCCCTGGTGAACTAGTCCTTAGTCAGTAATATACCCCTGGTGAACTAGTCCTTAGTTAGTAATATACCCCTGGTGAACTAGTCCTTAGTAATATACCCCTGGTGAACTAGTCCTTAGTAATATACCCCTGGTGAACTAGTCCTTAGTTAGTAATATACCCCTGGTGAACTAGTCCTTAGTAATATACCCCTGGTGAACTAGTCCTTAGTCAGTAATATACCCCTGGTGAACTAGTCCTTAGTTAGTAATATGCCCCTGGTGAACTAGTCCTTAGTTAGTAATATACCCCTGGTGAACTAGTCCTTAGTTAGTAATATACCCCTGGTGAACTAGTCCTTAGTTAGTAATATACCCCTGGTGAACTAGTCCTTAGTTAGTAATATACCCCTGGTGAACTAGTCCTTAGTTAGTAATATACCCCTGGTGAACTAGTCCTTAGTTAGTAATATACCCCTGGTGAACTAGTCCTTAGTTAGTAATATACCCCTGGTGAACTAGTCCTTAGTTAGTAATATACCCCTGGTGAACTAGTCCTTAGTTAGTAATATACCCCTGGTTAACTAGTCCTTAGTCAGTAATATACCCCTGGTGAACTAGTCCTTAGTTAGTAATATACCCCTGGTGAACTAGTCCTTAGTAATATACCCCTGGTGAACTAGTCCTTAGTTAGTAATATACCCCTGGTGAACTAGTCCTTAGTAATATACCCCTGGTGAACTAGTCCTTAGTCAGTAATATACCCCTGGTGAACTAGTCCTTAGTCAGTAATATACCCCTGGTGAACTAGTCCTTAGTCAGTAATATACCCCTGGTGAACTAGTCCTTAGTAATATACCCCTGGTGAACTAGTCCTTAGTCAGAAATATACCCCTGGTGAACTAGTCCTTAGTTAGTAATATACCCCTGGTGAACTAGTCCTTAGTTAGTAATATACCCCTGGTGAACTAGTCCTTAGTAATATACCCCTGGTGAACTAGTCCTTAGTTAGTAATATACCCCTGGTGAACTAGTCCTTAGTTAGTAATATACCCCTGGTGAACTAGTCCTTAGTTAGTAATATACCCCTGGTGAACTAGTCCTTAGTAATATACCCCTGGTGAACTAGTCCTTAGTTAGTAATATACCCCTGGTGAACTAGTCCTTAGTTAGTAATATACCCCTGGTGAACTAGTCCTTAGTAATATACCCCTGGTGAACTAGTCCTTAGTTAGTAATATACCCCTGGTGAACTAGTCCTTAGTCAGTAATATACCCCTGGTGAACTAGTCCTTACTAATATACCCCTGGTGAACTAGTCCTTAGTTAGTAATATACCCCTGGTGAACTAGTCCTTACTAATATACCCCTGGTGAACTAGTCCTTAGTTAGTAATATACCCCTGGTGAACTAGTCCTTAGTCAGTAATATACCCCTGGTGAACTAGTCCTTAGTTAGTAATATACCCCTGGTGAACTAGTCCTTACTAATATACCCCTGGTGAACTAGTCCTTAGTTAGTAATATACCCCTGGTGAACTAGTCCTTAGTAATATACCCCTGGTGAACTAGTCCTTAGTCAGTAATATACCCCTGGTGAACTAGTCCTTAGTTAGTAATATGCCCCTGGTGAACTAGTCCTTAGTTAGTAATATACCCCTGGTGAACTAGTCCTTAGTTAGTAATATACCCCTGGTGAACTAGTCCTTAGTTAGTAATATACCCCTGGTGAACTAGTCCTTAGTTAGTAATATACCCCTGGTGAACTAGTCCTTAGTTAGTAATATACCCCTGGTGAACTAGTCCTTAGTTAGTAATATACCCCTGGTGAACTAGTCCTTAGTTAGTAATATACCCCTGGTGAACTAGTCCTTAGTTAGTAATATACCCCTGGTTAACTAGTCCTTAGTCAGTAATATACCCCTGGTGAACTAGTCCTTAGTTAGTAATATACCCCTGGTGAACTAGTCCTTAGTAATATACCCCTGGTGAACTAGTCCTTAGTTAGTAATATACCCCTGGTGAACTAGTCCTTAGTAATATACCCCTGGTGAACTAGTCCTTAGTCAGTAATATACCCCTGGTGAACTAGTCCTTAGTCAGTAATATACCCCTGGTGAACTAGTCCTTAGTCAGTAATATACCCCTGGTGAACTAGTCCTTAGTAATATACCCCTGGTGAACTAGTCCTTAGTCAGTAATATACCCCTGGTGAACTAGTCCTTAGTTAGTAATATACCCCTGGTGAACTAGTCCTTAGTTAGTAATATACCCCTGGTGAACTAGTCCTTAGTAATATACCCCTGGTGAACTAGTCCTTAGTTAGTAATATACCCCTGGTGAACTAGTCCTTAGTTAGTAATATACCCCTGGTGAACTAGTCCTTAGTTAGTAATATACCCCTGGTGAACTAGTCCTTAGTAATATACCCCTGGTGAACTAGTCCTTAGTTAGTAATATACCCCTGGTGAACTAGTCCTTAGTTAGTAATATACCCCTGGTGAACTAGTCCTTAGTCAGTAATATACCCCTGGTGAACTAGTCCTTAGTTAGTAATATACCCCTGGTGAACTAGTCCTTACTAATATACCCCTGGTGAACTAGTCCTTAGTTAGTAATATACCCCTGGTGAACTAGTCCTTAGTCAGTAATATACCCCTGGTGAACTAGTCCTTAGTTAGTAATATACCCCTGGTGAACTAGTCCTTACTAATATACCCCTGGTGAACTAGTCCTTAGTTAGTAATATACCCCTGGTGAACTAGTCCTTAGTCAGTAATATACCCCTGGTGAACTAGTCCTTAGTTAGTAATATACCCCTGGTGAACTAGTCCTTAGTTAGTAATATACCCCTGGTGAACTAGTCCTTAGTTAGTAATATACCCCTGGTGAACTAGTCCTTAGTAATATACCCCTGGTGAACTAGTCCTTAGTTAGTAATATACCCCTGGTGAACTAGTCCTTAGTTAGTAATATACCCCTGGTGAACTAGTCCTTAGTTAGTAATATACCCCTGGTGAACTAGTCCTTAGTTAGTAATATACCCCTGGTGAACTAGTCCTTAGTCAGTAATATACCCCTGGTGAACTAGTCCTTAGTAATATACCCCTGGTGAACTAGTCCTTAGTTAGTAATATACCCCTGGTGAACTAGTCCTTAGTTAGTAATATACCCCTGGTGAACTAGTCCTTAGTAATATACCCCTGGTGAACTAGTCCTTAGTTAGTAATATACCCCTGGTGAACTAGTCCTTAGTTAGTAATATACCCCTGGTGAACTAGTCCTTAGTTAGTAATATACCCCTGGTGAACTAGTCCTTAGTAATATACCCCTGGTGAACTAGTCCTTAGTTAGTAATATACCCCTGGTGAACTAGTCCTTAGTTAGTAATATACCCCTGGTGAACTAGTCCTTAGTAATATACCCCTGGTGAACTAGTCCTTAGTTAGTAATATACCCCTGGTGAACTAGTCCTTAGTCAGTAATATACCCCTGGTGAACTAGTCCTTACTAATATACCCCTGGTGAACTAGTCCTTAGTTAGTAATATACCCCTGGTGAACTAGTCCTTACTAATATACCCCTGGTGAACTAGTCCTTAGTTAGTAATATACCCCTGGTGAACTAGTCCTTAGTCAGTAATATACCCCTGGTGAACTAGTCCTTAGTTAGTAATATACCCCTGGTGAACTAGTCCTTACTAATATACCCCTGGTGAACTAGTCCTTAGTTAGTAATATACCCCTGGTGAACTAGTACTTAGTCAGTAATATACCCCTGGTGAACTAGTCCTTAGTTAGTAATATACCCCTGGTGAACTAGTCCTTAGTTAGTAATATACCCCTGGTGAACTAGTCCTTAGTTAGTAATATACCCCTGGTGAACTAGTCCTTAGTTAGTAATATACCCCTGGTGAACTAGTCCTTAGTAATATACCCCTGGTGAACTAGTCCTTAGTTAGTAATATACCCCTGGTGAACTAGTCCTTAGTTAGTAATATACCCCTGGTGAACTAGTCCTTAGTTAGTAATATACCCCTGGTGAACTAGTCCTTAGTTAGTAATATACCCCTGGTGAACTAGTCCTTAGTTAGTAATATACCCCTGGTGAACTAGTCCTTAGTCAGTAATATACCCCTGGTGAACTAGTCCTTAGTAATATACCCCTGGTGAACTAGTCCTTAGTTAGTAATATACCCCTGGTGAACTAGTCCTTAGTCAGTAATATACCCCTGGTGAACTAGTCCTTAGTCAGTAATATACCCCTGGTGAACTAGTCCTTAGTCAGTAATATACCCCTGGTGAACTAGTCCTTAGTAATATACCCCTGGTGAACTAGTCCTTAGTTAGTAATATACCCCTGGTGAACTAGTCCTTAGTCAGTAATATACCCCTGGTGAACTAGTCCTTAGTCAGTAATATACCCCTGGTGAACTAGTCCTTAGTTAGTAATATACCCCTGGTGAACTAGTCCTTAGTTAGTAATATACCCCTGGTGAACTAGTCCTTAGTTAGTAATATACCCCTGGTGAACTAGTCCTTAGTTAGTAATATACCCCTGGTGAACTAGTCCTTAGTAATATACCCCTGGTGAACTAGTCCTTAGTAATATACCCCTGGTGAACTAGTCCTTAGTAATATACCCCTGGTAAACTAGTCCTTAGATAGTAATATACCCCTGGTGAACTAGTCCTTAGTTAGTAATATACCCCTGGTGAACTAGTCCTTAGTTAGTAATATACCCCTGGTGAACTAGTCCTCAGTAATATACCCCTGGTGAACTAGTCCTTAGTAATATACCCCTGGTAAACTAGTCCTTAGTTAGTAATATACCCCTGGTGAACTAGTCCTTAGTCAGTAATATACCCCTGGTGAACTAGTCCTTAGTAATATACCCCTGGTGAACTAGTCCTTAGTTAGTAATATACCCCTGGTGAACTAGTCCTTAGTAATATACCCCTGGTGAACTAGTCCTTAGTTAGTAATATACCCCTGGTGAACTAGTCCTTAGTCAGTAATATACCCCTGGTGAACTAGTCCTTAGTTAGTAATATACCCCTGGTGAACTAGTCCTTAGTTAGTAATATACCCCTGGTGAACTAGTCCTTAGTTAGTAATATACCCCTGGTGAACTAGTCCTTAGTTAGTAATATACCCCTGGTGAACTAGTCCTTAGTTAGTAATATACCCCTGGTGAACTAGTCCTTAGTCAGTAATATACCCCTGGTGAACTAGTCCTTAGTTAGTAATATACCCCTGGTGAACTAGTCCTTAGTTAGTAATATACCCCTGGTGAACTAGTCCTTAGTAATATACCCCTGGTGAACTAGTCCTTAGTTAGTAATATACCCCTGGTGAACTAGTCCTTAGTTAGTAATATACCCCTGGTGAACTAGTCCTTAGTTAGTAATATACCCCTGGTGAACTAGTCCTTAGTCAGTAATATACCCCTGGTGAACTAGTCCTTAGTCAGTAATATACCCCTGGTGAACTAGTCCTTAGTAATATACCCCTGGTGAACTAGTCCTTAGTTAGTAATATACCCCTGGTGAACTAGTCCTTAGTCAGTAATATACCCCTGGTGAACTAGTCCTTAGTTAGTAATATACCCCTGGTGAACTAGTCCTTAGTTAGTAATATACCCCTGGTGAACTAGTCCTTAGTTAGTAATATACCCCTGGTGAACTAGTCCTTAGTTAGTAATATACCCCTGGTGAACTAGTCCTTAGTTAGTAATATACCCCTGGTGAACTAGTCCTTAGTTAGTAATATACCCCTGGTGAACTAGTCCTTAGTTAGTAATATACCCCTGGTGAACTAGTCCTTAGTCAGTAATATACCCCTGGTGAACTAGTCCTTAGTTAGTAATATACCCCTGGTGAACTAGTCCTTAGTTAGTAATATACCCCTGGTGAACTAGTCCTTAGTTAGTAATATACCCCTGGTGAACTAGTCCTTAGTCAGTAATATACCCCTGGTGAACTAGTCCTTAGTTAGTAATATACCCCTGGTGAACTAGTCCTTAGTTAGTAATATACCCCTGGTGAACTAGTCCTTAGTTAGTAATATACCCCTGGTGAACTAGTCCTTAGTTAGTAATATACCCCTGGTGAACTAGTCCTTAGTAATATACCCCTGGTGAACTAGTCCTGAGTCAGTAATATACCCCTGGTGAACTAGTCCTTAGTTAGTAATATACCCCTGGTGAACTAGTCCTTAGTTAGTAATATACCCCTGGTGAACTAGTCCTTAGTTAGTAATATACCCCTGGTGAACTAGTCCTTAGTTAGTAATATACCCCTGGTGAACTAGTCCTTAGTTAGTAATATACCCCTGGTGAACTAGTCCTTAGTTAGTAATATACCCCTGGTTAACTAGTCCTTAGTTAGTAATATACCCCTGGTGAACTAGTCCTTAGTTAGTAATATACCCCTGGTGAACTAGTCCTTAGTTAGTAATATACCCCTGGTGAACTAGTCCTTAGCTAATATACCCCTGGTGAACTAGTCCTTAGTTAGTAATATACCCCTGGTGAACTAGTCCTTAGTTAGTAATATACCCCTGGTGAACTAGTCCTTAGTAATATACCCCTGGTGAACTAGTCCTTAGTTAGTAATATACCCCTGGTGAACTAGTCCTTAGTAATATACCCCTGGTTAACTAGTCCTTAGTTAGTAATATACCCCTGGTGAACTAGTCCTTAGTAATATACCCCTGGTGAACTAGTCCTTAGTTAGTAATATACCCCTGGTGAACTAGTCCTTAGTTAGTAATATACCCCTGGTGAACTAGTCCTTAGTTAGTAATATACCCCTGGTGAACTAGTCCTTAGTTAGTAATATACCCCTGGTGAACTAGTCCTTAGTTAGTAATATACCCCTGGTGAACTAGTCCTTAGTTAGTAATATACCCCTGGTGAACTAGTCCTTAGTTAGTAATATACCCCTGGTGAACTAGTCCTTAGTTAGTAATATACCCCTGGTGAACTAGTCCTTAGTTAGTAATATACCCCTGGTGAACTAGTCCTTAGTAATATACCCCTGGTGAACTAGTCCTTAGTCAGTAATATACCCCTGGTGAACTAGTCCTTAGTAATATACCCCTGGTGAACTAGTCCTTAGTTAGTAATATACCCCTGGTGAACTAGTCCTTAGTAATATACCCCTGGTGAACTAGTCCTTAGTTAGTAATATACCCCTGGTGAACTAGTCCTTAGTTAGTAATATACCCCTGGTGAACTAGTCCTTAGTTAGTAATATACCCCTGGTGAACTAGTCCTTAGTTAGTAATATACCCCTGGTGAACTAGTCCTTAGTTAGTAATATACCCCTGGTGAACTAGTCCTTAGTTAGTAATATACCCCTGGTGAACTAGTCCTTAGTTAGTAATATACCCCTGGTGAACTAGTCCTTAGTTAGTAATATACCCCTGGTGAACTAGTCCTTAGTTAGTAATATACCCCTGGTGAACTAGTCCTTAGTAATATACCCCTGGTGAACTAGTCCTTAGTCAGTAATATACCCCTGGTGAACTAGTCCTTAGTAATATACCCCTGGTGAACTAGTCCTTAGTAATATACCCCTGGTGAACTAGTCCTTAGTTAGTAATATACCCCTGGTGAACTAGTCCTTAGTCAGTAATATACCCCTGGTGAACTAGTCCTTAGTTAGTAATATACCCCTGGTGAACTAGTCCTTAGTTAGTAATATACCCCTGGTGAACTAGTCCTTAGTTAGTAATATACCCCTGGTGAACTAGTCCTTAGTTAGTAATATACCCCTGGTGAACTAGTCCTTAGTCAGTAATATACCCCTGGTGAACTAGTCCTTAGTTAGTAATATACCCCTGGTGAACTAGTCCTTAGTCAGTAATATACCCCTGGTGAACTAGTCCTTAGTCAGTAATATACCCCTGGTGAACTAGTCCTTAGTCAGTAATATACCCCTGGTGAACTAGTCCTTAGTTAGTAATATACCCCTGGTGAACTAGTCCTTAGTTAGTAATATACCCCTGGTGAACTAGTCCTTAGTTAGTAATATACCCCTGGTGAACTAGTCCTTAGTTAGTAATATACCCCTGGTGAACTAGTCCTTAGTTAGTAATATACCCCTGGTGAACTAGTCCTTAGTTAGTAATATACCCCTGGTGAACTAGTCCTTAGTCAGTAATATACCCCTGGTGAACTAGTCCTTAGTTAGTAATATACCCCTGGTGAACTAGTCCTTAGTCAGTAATATACCCCTGGTGAACTAGTCCTTAGTAATATACCCCTGGTGAACTAGTCCTTAGTTAGTAATATACCCCTGGTGAACTAGTCCTTAGTTAGTAATATACCCCTGGTGAACTAGTCCTTAGTTAGTAATATACCCCTGGTGAACTAGTCCTTAGTTAGTAATATACCCCTGGTGAACTAGTCCTTAGTAATATACCCCTGGTGAACTAGTCCTTACTAATATACCCCTGGTGAACTAGTCCTTAGTTAGTAATATACCCCTGGTGAACTAGTCCTTAGTTAGTAATATACCCCTGGTGAACTAGTCCTTAGTTAGTAATATACCCCTGGTGAACTAGTCCTTAGTTAGTAATATACCCCTGGTGAACTAGTCCTTAGTTAGTAATATACCCCTGGTGAACTAGTCCTTAGTTAGTAATATACCCCTGGTGAACTAGTCCTTAGTAATATACCCCTGGTGAACTAGTCCTTAGTTAGTAATATACCCCTGGTGAACTAGTCCTTAGTTAGTAATATACCCCTGGTGAACTAGTCCTTAGTTAGTAATATACCCCTGGTGAACTAGTCCTTAGTTAGTAATATACCCCTGGTGAACTAGTCATTAGTTAGTAATATACCCCTGGTGAACTAGTCCTTAGTAATATACCCCTGGTTAACTAGTCCTTAGTTAGTAATATACCCCTGGTGAACTAGTCCTTAGTTAGTAATATACCCCTGGTGAACTAGTCCTTAGTTAGTAATATACCCCTGGTGAACTAGTCCTTAGTTAGTAATATACCCCTGGTGAACTAGTCCTTAGTTAGTAATATACCCCTGGTGAACTAGTCCTTAGTTAGTAATATACCCCTGGTGAACTAGTCCTTAGTTAGTAATATACCCCTGGTGAACTAGTCCTTAGTTAGTAATATACCCCTGGTGAACTAGTCCTTAGTCAGTAATATACCCCTGGTGAACTAGTCCTTAGTTAGTAATATACCCCTGGTGAACTAGTCCTTAGTTAGTAATATACCCCTGGTGAACTAGTCCTTAGTTAGTAATATACCCCTGGTGAACTAGTCCTTAGTTAGTAATATACCCCTGGTGAACTAGTCCTTAGTCAGTAATATACCCCTGGTGAACTAGTCCTTAGTTAGTAATATACCCCTGGTGAACTAGTCCTTAGTCAGTAATATACCCCTGGTGAACTAGTCCTTAGTTAGTAATATACCCCTGGTGAACTAGTCCTTAGTTAGTAATATACCCCTGGTGAACTAGTCCTTAGTTAGTAATATACCCCTGGTGAACTAGTCCTTAGTTAGTAATATACCCCTGGTGAACTAGTCCTTAGTTAGTAATATACCCCTGGTGAACTAGTCCTTAGTTAGTAATATACCCCTGGTGAACTAGTCCTTAGTCAGTAATATACCCCTGGTGAACTAGTCCTTAGTTAGTAATATACCCCTGGTGAACTAGTCCTTAGTTAGTAATATACCCCTGGTGAACTAGTCCTTAGTCAGTAATATACCCCTGGTGAACTAGTCCTTAGTTAGTAATATACCCCTGGTGAACTAGTCCTTAGTAATATACCCCTGGTGAACTAGTCCTTAGTAATATACCCCTGGTGAACTAGTCCTTAGTTAGTAATATACCCCTGGTGAACTAGTCCTTAGTAATATACCCCTGGTGAACTAGTCCTTAGTCAGTAATATACCCCTGGTGAACTAGTCCTTAGTTAGTAATATGCCCCTGGTGAACTAGTCCTTAGTTAGTAATATACCCCTGGTGAACTAGTCCTTAGTTAGTAATATACCCCTGGTGAACTAGTCGTTAGTTAGTAATATACCCCTGGTGAACTAGTCCTTAGTTAGTAATATACCCCTGGTGAACTAGTCCTTAGTTAGTAATATACCCCTGGTGAACTAGTCCTTAGTTAGTAATATACCCCTGGTGAACTAGTCCTTAGTTAGTAATATACCCCTGGTTAACTAGTCCTTAGTCAGTAATATACCCCTGGTGAACTAGTCCTTAGTTAGTAATATACCCCTGGTGAACTAGTCCTTAGTAATATACCCCTGGTGAACTAGTCCTTAGTTAGTAATATACCCCTGGTGAACTAGTCCTTAGTAATATACCCCTGGTGAACTAGTCCTTAGTAATATACCCCTGGTGAACTAGTCCTTAGTCAGTAATATACCCCTGGTGAACTAGTCCTTAGTCAGTAATATACCCCTGGTGAACTAGTCCTTAGTAATATACCCCTGGTGAACTAGTCCTTAGACAGTAATATACCCCTGGTGAACTAGTCCTTAGTTAGTAATATACCCCTGGTGAACTAGTCCTTAGTTAGTAATATACCCCTGGTGAACTAGTCCTTAGTAATATACCCCTGGTGAACTAGTCCTTAGTTAGTAATATACCCCTGGTGAACTAGTCCTTAGTTAGTAATATACCCCTGGTGAACTAGTCCTTAGTAATATACCCCTGGTGAACTAGTCCTTAGTTAGTAATATACCCCTGGTGAACTAGTCCTTAGTTAGTAATATACCCCTGGTGAACTAGTCCTTAGTAATATACCCCTGGTGAACTAGTCCTTAGTTAGTAATATACCCCTGGTGAACTAGTCCTTAGTCAGTAATATACCCCTGGTGAACTAGTCCTTACTAATATACCCCTGGTGAACTAGTCCTTAGTTAGTAATATACCCCTGGTGAACTAGTCCTTAGTCAGTAATATACCCCTGGTGAACTAGTCCTTAGTCAGTAATATACCCCTGGTGAACTAGTCCTTAGTTAGTAATATACCGCTGGTGAACTAGTCCTTAGTTAGTAATATACCCCTGGTGAACTAGTCCTTAGTTAGTAATATACCCCTGGTGAACTAGTCCTTAGTTAGTAATATACCCCTGGTGAACTAGTCCTTAGTTAGTAATATACCCCTGGTGAACTAGTCCTTAGTTAGTAATATACCCCTGGTGAACTAGTCCTTAGTCAGTAATATACCCCTGGTGAACTAGTCCTTAGTTAGTAATATACCCCTGGTGAACTAGTCCTTAGTTAGTAATATACCCCTGGTGAACTAGTCCTTAGTCAGTAATATACCCCTGGTGAACTAGTCCTTAGTTAGTAATATACCCCTGGTGAACTAGTCCTTAGTAATATACCCCTGGTGAACTAGTCCTTAGTAATATACCCCTGGTGAACTAGTCCTTAGTTAGTAATATACCCCTGGTGAACTAGTCCTTAGTAATATACCCCTGGTGAACTAGTCCTTAGTCAGTAATATACCCCTGGTGAACTAGTCCTTAGTTAGTAATATGCCCCTGGTGAACTAGTCCTTAGTTAGTAATATACCCCTGGTGAACTAGTCCTTAGTTAGTAATATACCCCTGGTGAACTAGTCCTTAGTTAGTAATATACCCCTGGTGAACTAGTCCTTAGTTAGTAATATACCCCTGGTGAACTAGTCCTTAGTTAGTAATATACCCCTGGTGAACTAGTCCTTAGTTAGTAATATACCCCTGGTGAACTAGTCCTTAGTTAGTAATATACCCCTGGTGAACTAGTCCTTAGTTAGTAATATACCCCTGGTGAACTAGTCCTTAGTTAGTAATATACCCCTGGTTAACTAGTCCTTAGTCAGTAATATACCCCTGGTGAACTAGTCCTTAGTTAGTAATATACCCCTGGTGAACTAGTCCTTAGTAATATACCCCTGGTGAACTAGTCCTTAGTTAGTAATATACCCCTGGTGAACTAGTCCTTAGTAATATACCCCTGGTGAACTAGTCCTTAGTCAGTAATATACCCCTGGTGAACTAGTCCTTAGTCAGTAATATACCCCTGGTGAACTAGTCCTTAGTCAGTAATATACCCCTGGTGAACTAGTCCTTAGTAATATACCCCTGGTGAACTAGTCCTTAGTCAGAAATATACCCCTGGTGAACTAGTCCTTAGTTAGTAATATACCCCTGGTGAACTAGTCCTTAGTTAGTAATATACCCCTGGTGAACTAGTCCTTAGTAATATACCCCTGGTGAACTAGTCCTTAGTTAGTAATATACCCCTGGTGAACTAGTCCTTAGTTAGTAATATACCCCTGGTGAACTAGTCCTTAGTTAGTAATATACCCCTGGTGAACTAGTCCTTAGTAATATACCCCTGGTGAACTAGTCCTTAGTTAGTAATATACCCCTGGTGAACTAGTCCTTAGTTAGTAATATACCCCTGGTGAACTAGTCCTTAGTAATATACCCCTGGTGAACTAGTCCTTAGTTAGTAATATACCGCTGGTGAACTAGTCCTTAGTCAGTAATATACCCCTGGTGAACTAGTCCTTACTAATATACCCCTGGTGAACTAGTCCTTAGTTAGTAATATACCCCTGGTGAACTAGTCCTTACTAATATACCCCTGGTGAACTAGTCCTTAGTTAGTAATATACCCCTGGTGAACTAGTCCTTAGTCAGTAATATACCCCTGGTGAACTAGTCCTTAGTTAGTAATATACCCCTGGTGAACTAGTCCTTACTAATATACCCCTGGTGAACTAGTCCTTAGTTAGTAATATACCCCTGGTGAACTAGTCCTTAGTAATATACCCCTGGTGAACTAGTCCTTAGTCAGTAATATACCCCTGGTGAACTAGTCCTTAGTTAGTAATATGCCCCTGGTGAACTAGTCCTTAGTTAGTAATATACCCCTGGTGAACTAGTCCTTAGTTAGTAATATACCCCTGGTGAACTAGTCCTTAGTTAGTAATATACCCCTGGTGAACTAGTCCTTAGTTAGTAATATACCCCTGGTGAACTAGTCCTTAGTTAGTAATATACCCCTGGTGAACTAGTCCTTAGTCAGTAATATACCCCTGGTGAACTAGTCCTTAGTTAGTAATATACCCCTGGTGAACTAGTCCTTAGTAATATACCCCTGGTGAACTAGTCCTTAGTAATATACCCCTGGTGAACTAGTCCTTAGTTAGTAATATACCCCTGGTGAACTAGTCCTTAGTAATATACCCCTGGTGAACTAGTCCTTAGTCAGTAATATACCCCTGGTGAACTAGTCCTTAGTTAGTAATATACCCCTGGTGAACTAGTCCTTAGTTAGTAATATACCCCTGGTGAACTAGTCCTTAGTTAGTAATATACCCCTGGTGAACTAGTCCTTAGTTAGTAATATACCCCTGGTGAACTAGTCCTTAGTTAGTAATATACCCCTGGTGAACTAGTCCTTAGTTAGTAATATACCCCTGGTGAACTAGTCCTTAGTTAGTAATATACCCCTGGTGAACTAGTCCTTAGTTAGTAATATACCCCTGGTGAACTAGTCCTTAGTCAGTAATATACCCCTGGTGAACTAGTCCTTAGTTAGTAATATACCCCTGGTGAACTAGTCCTTAGTAATATACCCCTGGTGAACTAGTCCTTAGTTAGTAATATACCCCTGGTGAACTAGTCCTTAGTAATATACCCCTGGTGAACTAGTCCTTAGTCAGTAATATACCCCTGGTGAACTAGTCCTTAGTCAGTAATATACCCCTGGTGAACTAGTCCTTAGTCAGTAATATACCCCTGGTGAACTAGTCCTTAGTAATATACCCCTGGTGAACTAGTCCTTAGTCAGAAATATACCCCTGGTGAACTAGTCCTTAGTTAGTAATATACCCCTGGTGAACTAGTCCTTAGTTAGTAATATACCCCTGGTGAACTAGTCCTTAGTAATATACCCCTGGTGAACTAGTCCTTAGTTAGTAATATACCCCTGGTGAACTAGTCCTTAGTTAGTAATATACCCCTGGTGAACTAGTCCTTAGTTAGTAATATACCCCTGGTGAACTAGTCCTTAGTAATATACCCCTGGTGAACTAGTCCTTAGTTAGTAATATACCCCTGGTGAACTAGTCCTTAGTAATATACCCCTGGTGAACTAGTCCTTAGTTAGTAATATACCCCTGGTGAACTAGTCCTTAGTCAGTAATATACCCCTGGTGAACTAGTCCTTACTAATATACCCCTGGTGAACTAGTCCTTAGTTAGTAATATACCCCTGGTGAACTAGTCCTTACTAATATACCCCTGGTGAACTAGTCCTTAGTTAGTAATATACCCCTGGTGAACTAGTCCTTAGTCAGTAATATACCCCTGGTGAACTAGTCCTTAGTTAGTAATATACCCCTGGTGAACTAGTCCTTACTAATATACCCCTGGTGAACTAGTCCTTAGTTAGTAATATACCCCTGGTGAACTAGTCCTTAGTAATATACCCCTGGTGAACTAGTCCTTAGTCAGTAATATACCCCTGGTGAACTAGTCCTTAGTTAGTAATATGCCCCTGGTGAACTAGTCCTTAGTTAGTAATATACCCCTGGTGAACTAGTCCTTAGTTAGTAATATACCCCTGGTGAACTAGTCCTTAGTTAGTAATATACCCCTGGTGAACTAGTCCTTAGTTAGTAATATACCCCTGGTGAACTAGTCCTTAGTTAGTAATATACCCCTGGTGAACTAGTCCTTAGTCAGTAATATACCCCTGGTGAACTAGTCCTTAGTTAGTAATATACCCCTGGTGAACTAGTCCTTAGTAATATACCCCTGGTGAACTAGTCCTTAGTTAGTAATATACCCCTGGTGAACTAGTCCTTAGTAATATACCCCTGGTGAACTAGTCCTTAGTCAGTAATATACCCCTGGTGAACTAGTCCTTAGTCAGTAATATACCCCTGGTGAACTAGTCCTTAGTCAGTAATATACCCCTGGTGAACTAGTCCTTAGTAATATACCCCTGGTGAACTAGTCCTTAGTCAGTAATATACCCCTGGTGAACTAGTCCTTAGTTAGTAATATACCCCTGGTGAACTAGTCCTTAGTTAGTAATATACCCCTGGTGAACTAGTCCTTAGTAATATACCCCTGGTGAACTAGTCCTTAGTTAGTAATATACCCCTGGTGAACTAGTCCTTAGTTAGTAATATACCCCTGGTGAACTAGTCCTTAGTTAGTAATATACCCCTGGTGAACTAGTCCTTAGTAATATACCCCTGGTGAACTAGTCCTTAGTTAGTAATATACCCCTGGTGAACTAGTCCTTAGTTAGTAATATACCCCTGGTGAACTAGTCCTTAGTAATATACCCCTGGTGAACTAGTCCTTAGTTAGTAATATACCCCTGGTGAACTAGTCCTTAGTCAGTAATATACCCCTGGTGAACTAGTCCTTAGTTAGTAATATACCCCTGGTGAACTAGTCCTTACTAATATACCCCTGGTGAACTAGTCCTTAGTTAGTAATATACCCCTGGTGAACTAGTCCTTAGTCAGTAATATACCCCTGGTGAACTAGTCCTTAGTTAGTAATATACCCCTGGTGAACTAGTCCTTACTAATATACCCCTGGTGAACTAGTCCTTAGTTAGTAATATACCCCTGGTGAACTAGTCCTTAGTCAGTAATATACCCCTGGTGAACTAGTCCTTAGTTAGTAATATACCCCTGGTGAACTAGTCCTTAGTTAGTAATATACCCCTGGTGAACTAGTCCTTAGTTAGTAATATACCCCTGGTGAACTAGTCCTTAGTAATATACCCCTGGTGAACTAGTCCTTAGTTAGTAATATACCCCTGGTGAACTAGTCCTTAGTTAGTAATATACCCCTGGTGAACTAGTCCTTAGTTAGTAATATACCCCTGGTGAACTAGTCCTTAGTTAGTAATATACCCCTGGTGAACTAGTCCTTAGTCAGTAATATACCCCTGGTGAACTAGTCCTTAGTAATATACCCCTGGTGAACTAGTCCTTAGTTAGTAATATACCCCTGGTGAACTAGTCCTTAGTTAGTAATATACCCCTGGTGAACTAGTCCTTAGTAATATACCCCTGGTGAACTAGTCCTTAGTTAGTAATATACCCCTGGTGAACTAGTCCTTAGTTAGTAATATACCCCTGGTGAACTAGTCCTTAGTTAGTAATATACCCCTGGTGAACTAGTCCTTAGTAATATACCCCTGGTGAACTAGTCCTTAGTTAGTAATATACCCCTGGTGAACTAGTCCTTAGTTAGTAATATACCCCTGGTGAACTAGTCCTTAGTAATATACCCCTGGTGAACTAGTCCTTAGTTAGTAATATACCCCTGGTGAACTAGTCCTTAGTCAGTAATATACCCCTGGTGAACTAGTCCTTACTAATATACCCCTGGTGAACTAGTCCTTAGTTAGTAATATACCCCTGGTGAACTAGTCCTTACTAATATACCCCTGGTGAACTAGTCCTTAGTTAGTAATATACCCCTGGTGAACTAGTCCTTAGTCAGTAATATACCCCTGGTGAACTAGTCCTTAGTTAGTAATATACCCCTGGTGAACTAGTCCTTACTAATATACCCCTGGTGAACTAGTCCTTAGTTAGTAATATACCCCTGGTGAACTAGTACTTAGTCAGTAATATACCCCTGGTGAACTAGTCCTTAGTTAGTAATATACCCCTGGTGAACTAGTCCTTAGTTAGTAATATACCCCTGGTGAACTAGTCCTTAGTTAGTAATATACCCCTGGTGAACTAGTCCTTAGTAATATACCCCTGGTGAACTAGTCCTTAGTTAGTAATATACCCCTGGTGAACTAGTCCTTAGTTAGTAATATACCCCTGGTGAACTAGTCCTTAGTTAGTAATATACCCCTGGTGAACTAGTCCTTAGTTAGTAATATACCCCTGGTGAACTAGTCCTTAGTTAGTAATATACCCCTGGTGAACTAGTCCTTAGTCAGTAATATACCCCTGGTGAACTAGTCCTTAGTAATATACCCCTGGTGAACTAGTCCTTAGTTAGTAATATACCCCTGGTGAACTAGTCCTTAGTCAGTAATATACCCCTGGTGAACTAGTCCTTAGTCAGTAATATACCCCTGGTGAACTAGTCCTTAGTCAGTAATATACCCCTGGTGAACTAGTCCTTAGTAATATACCCCTGGTGAACTAGTCCTTAGTTAGTAATATACCCCTGGTGAACTAGTCCTTAGTCAGTAATATACCCCTGGTGAACTAGTCCTTAGTCAGTAATATACCCCTGGTGAACTAGTCCTTAGTTAGTAATATACCCCTGGTGAACTAGTCCTTAGTTAGTAATATACCCCTGGTGAACTAGTCCTTAGTTAGTAATATACCCCTGGTGAACTAGTCCTTAGTTAGTAATATACCCCTGGTGAACTAGTCCTTAGTAATATACCCCTGGTGAACTAGTCCTTAGTAATATACCCCTGGTGAACTAGTCCTTAGTAATATACCCCTGGTGAACTAGTCCTTAGATAGTAATATACCCCTGGTGAACTAGTCCTTAGTTAGTAATATCCCCCTGGTGAACTAGTCCTTAGTTAGTAATATACCCCTGGTGAACTAGTCCTCAGTAATATACCCCTGGTGAACTAGTCCTTAGTAATATACCCCTGGTAAACTAGTCCTTAGTTAGTAATATACCCCTGGTGAACTAGTCCTTAGTCAGTAATATACCCCTGGTGAACTAGTCCTCAGTAATATACCCCTGGTGAACTAGTCCTTAGTTAGTAATATACCCCTGGTGAACTAGTCCTTAGTAATATACCCCTGGTGAACTAGTCCTTAGTTAGTAATATACCCCTGGTGAACTAGTCCTTAGTCAGTAATATACCCCTGGTGAACTAGTCCTTAGTTAGTAATATACCCCTGGTGAACTAGTCCTTAGTTAGTAATATACCCCTGGTGAACTAGTCCTTAGTTAGTAATATACCCCTGGTGAACTAGTCCTTAGTTAGTAATATACCCCTGGTGAACTAGTCCTTAGTTAGTAATATACCCCTGGTGAACTAGTCCTTAGTCAGTAATATACCCCTGGTGAACTAGTCCTTAGTTAGTAATATACCCCTGGTGAACTAGTCCTTAGTTAGTAATATACCCCTGGTGAACTAGTCCTTAGTAATATACCCCTGGTGAACTAGTCCTTAGTTAGTAATATACCCCTGGTGAACTAGTCCTTAGTTAGTAATATACCCCTGGTGAACTAGTCCTTAGTTAGTAATATACCCCTGGTGAACTAGTCCTTAGTCAGTAATATACCCCTGGTGAACTAGTCCTTAGTCAGTAATATACCCCTGGTGAACTAGTCCTTAGTAATATACCCCTGGTGAACTAGTCCTTAGTTAGTAATATACCCCTGGTGAACTAGTCCTTAGTCAGTAATATACCCCTGGTGAACTAGTCCTTAGTTAGTAATATACCCCTGGTGAACTAGTCCTTAGTTAGTAATATACCCCTGGTGAACTAGTCCTTAGTTAGTAATATACCCCTGGTGAACTAGTCCTTAGTTAGTAATATACCCCTGGTGAACTAGTCCTTAGTTAGTAATATACCCCTGGTGAACTAGTCCTTAGTTAGTAATATACCCCTGGTGAACTAGTCCTTAGTTAGTAATATACCCCTGGTGAACTAGTCCTTAGTCAGTAATATACCCCTGGTGAACTAGTCCTTAGTTAGTAATATACCCCTGGTGAACTAGTCCTTAGTTAGTAATATACCCCTGGTGAACTAGTCCTTAGTTAGTAATATACCCCTGGTGAACTAGTCCTTAGTCAGTAATATACCCCTGGTGAACTAGTCCTTAGTTAGTAATATACCCCTGGTGAACTAGTCCTTAGTTAGTAATATACCCCTGGTGAACTAGTCCTTAGTTAGTAATATACCCCTGGTGAACTAGTCCTTAGTTAGTAATATACCCCTGGTGAACTAGTCCTTAGTCAGTAATATACCCCTGGTGAACTAGTCCTTAGTTAGTAATATACCCCTGGTGAACTAGTCCTTAGTTAGTAATATACCCCTGGTGAACTAGTCCTTAGTTAGTAATATACCCCTGGTGAACTAGTCCTGTAGTAATATACCCCTGGTGAACTAGTCCTTAGTTAGTAATATACCCCTGGTGAACTAGTCCTTAGTTAGTAATATACCCCTGGTGAACTAGTCCTTAGTTAGTAATATACCCCTGGTGAACTAGTCCTTAGTAATATACCCCTGGTGAACTAGTCCTTAGTAATATACCCCTGGTGAACTAGTCCTTAGTTAGTAATATACCCCTGGTGAACTAGTCCTTAGTCAGTAATATACCCCTGGTGAACTAGTCCTTAGTCAGTAATATACCCCTGGTGAACTAGTCCTTAGTTAGTAATATACCCCTGGTGAACTAGTCCTTAGTCAGTAATATACCCCTGGTGAACTAGTCCTTAGTTAGTAATATACCCCTGGTGAACTAGTCCTTAGTTAGTAATATACCCCTGGTGAACTAGTCCTTAGTAATATACCCCTGGTGAACTAGTCCTTAGTAATATACCCCTGGTGAACTAGTCCTTAGTTAGTAATATACCCCTGGTGAACTAGTCCTTAGTTAGTAATATACCCCTGGTGAACTAGTCCTTAGTTAGTAATATACCCCTGGTGAACTAGTCCTTAGTCAGTAATATACCCCTGGTGAACTAGTCCTTAGTAATATACCCCTGGTGAACTAGTCCTTAGTTAGTAATATACCCCTGGTGAACTAGTCCTTAGTAATATACCCCTGGTGAACTAGTCCTTAGTTAGTAATATACCCCTGGTGAACTAGTCCTTAGTTAGTAATATACCCCTGGTGAACTAGTCCTTAGTTAGTAATATACCCCTGGTGAACTAGTCCTTAGTTAGTAATATACCCCTGGTGAACTAGTCCTTAGTTAGTAATATACCCCTGGTGAACTAGTCCTTAGTTAGTAATATACCCCTGGTGAACTAGTCCTTAGTTAGTAATATACCCCTGGTGAACTAGTCCTTAGTTAGTAATATACCCCTGGTGAACTAGTCCTTAGTCAGTAATATACCCCTGGTGAACTAGTCCTTAGTAATATACCCCTGGTGAACTAGTCCTTAGTTAGTAATATACCCCTGGTGAACTAGTCCTTAGTAATATACCCCTGGTGAACTAGTCCTTAGTTAGTAATATACCCCTGGTGAACTAGTCCTTAGTTAGTAATATACCCCTGGTGAACTAGTCCTTAGTTAGTAATATACCCCTGGTGAACTAGTCCTTAGTTAGTAATATACCCCTGGTGAACTAGTCCTTAGTTAGTAATATACCCCTGGTGAACTAGTCCTTAGTTAGTAATATACCCCTGGTGAACTAGTCCTTAGTTAGTAATATACCCCTGGTGAACTAGTCCTTAGTTAGTAATATACCCCTGGTGAACTAGTCCTTAGTTAGTAATATACCCCTGGTGAACTAGTCCTTAGTTAGTAATATACCCCTGGTGAACTAGTCCTTAGTTAGTAATATACCCCTGGTGAACTAGTCCTTAGTTAGTAATATACCCCTGGTGAACTAGTCCTTAGTTAGTAATATACCCCTGGTGAACTAGTCCTTAGTTAGTAATATACCCCTGGTGAACTAGTCCTTAGTTAGTAATATACCCCTGGTGAACTAGTCCTTAGTTAGTAATATACCCCTGGTGAACTAGTCCTTAGTTAGTAATATACCCCTGGTGAACTAGTCCTTAGTTAGTAATATACCCCTGGTGAACTAGTCCTTAGTTAGTAATATACCCCTGGTGAACTAGTCCTTAGTTAGTAATATACCCCTGGTGAACTAGTCCTTAGTAATATACCCCTGGTGAACTAGTCCTTAGTAATATACCCCTGGTGAACTAGTCCTTAGTTAGTAATATACCCCTGGTGAACTAGTCCTTAGTTAGTAATATACCCCTGGTGAACTAGTCCTTAGTTAGTAATATACCCCTGGTGAACTAGTCCTTAGTTAGTAATATACCCCTGGTGAACTAGTCCTTAGTTAGTAATATACCCCTGGTGAACTAGTCCTTAGTTAGTAATATACCCCTGGTGAACTAGTCCTTAGTAATATACCCCTGGTGAACTAGTCCTTAGTTAGTAATATACCCCTGGTGAACTAGTCCTTAGTAATATACCCCTGGTGAACTAGTCCTTAGTTAGTAATATACCCCTGGTGAACTAGTCCTTAGTTAGTAATATACCCCTGGTGAACTAGTCCTTAGTTAGTAATATACCCCTGGTGAACTAGTCCTTAGTTAGTAATATACCCCTGGTGAACTAGTCCTTAGTAATATACCCCTGGTGAACTAGTCCTTAGTTAGTAATATACCCCTGGTGAACTAGTCCTTAGTTAGTAATATACCCCTGGTGAACTAGTCCTTAGTTAGTAATATACCCCTGGTGAACTAGTCCTTAGTAATATACCCCTGGTGAACTAGTCCTTAGTCAGTAATATACCCCTGGTGAACTAGTCCTTAGTCAGTAATATACCCCTGGTGAACTAGTCCTTAGTTAGTAATATACCCCTGGTGAACTAGTCCTTAGTTAGTAATATACCCCTGGTGAACTAGTCCTTAGTTAGTAATATACCCCTGGTGAACTAGTCCTTAGTTAGTAATATACCCCTGGTGAACTAGTCCTTAGTTAGTAATATACCCCTGGTGAACTAGTCCTTAGTTAGTAATATACCCCTGGTGAACTAGTCCTTAGTTAGTAATATACCCCTGGTGAACTAGTCCTTAGTTAGTAATATACCCCTGGTGAACTAGTCCTTAGTTAGTAATATACCCCTGGTGAACTAGTCCTTAGTTAGTAATATACCCCTGGTGAACTAGTCCTTAGTTAGTAATATACCCCTGGTGAACTAGTCCTTAGTTAGTAATATACCCCTGGTGAACTAGTCCTTAGTTAGTAATATACCCCTGGTGAACTAGTCCTTAGTTAGTAATATACCCCTGGTGAACTAGTCCTTAGTTAGTAATATACCCCTGGTGAACTAGTCCTTAGTTAGTAATATACCCCTGGTGAACTAGTCCTTAGTTAGTAATATACCCCTGGTGAACTAGTCCTTAGTTAGTAATATACCCCTGGTGAACTAGTCCTTAGTTAATATACCCCTGGTGAACTAGTCCTTAGTCAGTAATATACCCCTGGTGAACTAGTCCTTAGTTAGTAATATACCCCTGGTGAACTAGTCCTTAGTTAGTAATATACCCCTGGTGAACTAGTCCTTAGTTAGTAATATACCCCTGGTGAACTAGTCCTCAGTAATATACCCCTGGTGAACTAGTCCTTAGTTAGTAATATACCCCTGGTGAACTAGTCCTTAGTTAGTAATATACCCCTGGTGAACTAGTCCTTAGTTAGTAATATACCCCTGGTGAACTAGTCCTTAGTTAGTAATATACCCCTGGTGAACTAGTCCTTAGTTAGTAATATACCCCTGGTGAACTAGTCCTTAGTTAGTAATATACCCCTGGTGAACTAGTCCTTAGTTAGTAATATACCCCTGGTGAACTAGTCCTTAGTAATATACCCCTGGTGAACTAGTCCTTAGTTAGTAATATACCCCTGGTGAACTAGTCCTTAGTTAGTAATATACCCCTGGTGAACTAGTCCTTAGTTAGTAATATACCCCTGGTGAACTAGTCCTTAGTTAGTAATATACCCCTGGTGAACTAGTCCTTAGTTAGTAATATACCCCTGGTGAACTAGTCCTTAGTTAGTAATATACCCCTGGTGAACTAGTCCTTAGTTAGTAATATACCCCTGGTGAACTAGTCCTTAGTTAGTAATATACCCCTGGTGAACTAGTCCTTAGTTAGTAATATACCCCTGGTGAACTAGTCCTTAGTTAGTAATATACCCCTGGTGAACTAGTCCTTAGTTAGTAATATACCCCTGGTGAACTAGTCCTTAGTCACTAATATACCCCTGGTGAACTAGTCCTTAGTTAGTAATATACCCCTGGTGAACTAGTCCTTAGTTAGTAATATACCCCTGGTGAACTAGTCCTTAGTTAGTAATATACCCCTGGTGAACTAGTCCTTAGTAATATACCCTTGGTGAACTAGTCCTTAGTTAGTAATATACCCCTGGTGAACTAGTCCTTAGTTAGTAATATACCCCTGGTGAACTAGTCCTTAGTTAGTAATATACCCCTGGTGAACTAGTCCTTAGTAATATACCGCTGGTGAACTAGTCCTTAGTAATATACCCCTGGTGAACTAGTCCTTAGTTAGTAATATACCCCTGGTGAACTAGTCCTTAGTTAGTAATATACCCCTGGTGAACTAGTCCTTAGTTAGTAATATACCCCTGGTGAACTAGTCCTTAGTTAGTAATATACCCCTGGTGAACTAGTCCTTAGTTAGTAATATACCCCTGGTGAACTAGTCCTTAGTAATATGCCCCTGGTGAACTAGTCCTTAGTTAGTAATATACCCCTGGTGAACTAGTCCTTAGTTAGTAATATACCCCTGGTGAACTAGTCCTCAGTAATATACCCCTGGTGAACTAGTCCTTAGTTAGTAATATACCCCTGGTGAACTAGTCCTTAGTTAGTAATATACCCTTGGTGAACTAGTCCTTAGTTAGTAATATACCCTTGGTGAACTAGTCCTTAGTTAGTAATATACCCCTGGTGAACTAGTCCTTAGTTAGTAATATACCCCTGGTGAACTAGTCCTTAGTAATATACCCCTGGTGAACTAGTCCTTAGTTAGTAATATACCCCTGGTGAACTAGTCCTTAGTTAGTAATATACCCCTGGTGAACTAGTCCTCAGTAATATACCCCTGGTGAACTAGTCCTTAGTTAGTAATATACCCCTGGTGAACTAGTCCTTAGTTAGTAATATACCCCTGGTGAACTAGTCCTTAGTTAGTAATATACCCCTGGTGAACTAGTCCTTAGTTAGTAATATACCCCTGGTGAACTAGTCCTCAGTAATATACCCCTGGTGAACTAGTCCTTAGTTAGTAATATACCCCTGGTGAACTAGTCCTTAGTTAGTAATATACCCCTGGTGAACTAGTCCTTAGTTAGTAATATGCCCCTGGTGAACTAGTCCTTAGTTAGTAATATACCCCTGGTGAACTAGTCCTTAGTTAGTAATATACCCCTGGTGAACTAGTCCTTAGTTAGTAATATACCCCTGGTGAACTAGTCCTTAGTTAGTAATATACCCCTGGTGAACTAGTCCTTAGTTAGTAATATACCCCTGGTGAACTAGTCCTTAGTTAGTAATATACCCCTGGTGAACTAGTCCTTAGTTAGTAATATACCCCTGGTGAACTAGTCCTTAGTTAGTAATATACCCCTGGTGAACTAGTCCTTAGTCACTAATATACCCCTGGTGAACTAGTCCTTAGTTAGTAATATACCCCTGGTGAACTAGTCCTTAGTTAGTAATATAACCCTGGTGAACTAGTCCTTAGTTAGTAATATACCCCTGGTGAACTAGTCCTTAGTAATATACCCTTGGTGAACTAGTCCTTAGTTAGTAATATACCCCTGGTGAACTAGTCCTTAGTTAGTAATATACCCCTGGTGAACTAGTCCTTAGTTAGTAATATACCCCTGGTGAACTAGTCCTTAGTAATATACCGCTGGTGAACTAGTCCTTAGTAATATACCCCTGGTGAACTAGTCCTTAGTTAGTAATATACCCCTGGTGAACTAGTCCTTAGTTAGTAATATACCCCTGGTGAACTAGTCCTTAGTTAGTAATATACCCCTGGTGAACTAGTCCTTAGTTAGTAATATACCCCTGGTGAACTAGTCCTTAGTTAGTAATATACCCCTGGTGAACTAGTCCTTAGTAATATGCCCCTGGTGAACTAGTCCTTAGTTAGTAATATACCCCTGGTGAACTAGTCCTTAGTTAGTAATATACCCCTGGTGAACTAGTCCTCAGTAATATACCCCTGGTGAACTAGTCCTTAGTTAGTAATATACCCCTGGTGAACTAGTCCTTAGTTAGTAATATACCCTTGGTGAACTAGTCCTTAGTTAGTAATATACCCTTGGTGAACTAGTCCTTAGTTAGTAATATACCCCTGGTGAACTAGTCCTTAGTTAGTAATATACCCCTGGTGAACTAGTCCTTAGTAATATACCCCTGGTGAACTAGTCCTTAGTTAGTAATATACCCCTGGTGAACTAGTCCTTAGTTAGTAATATACCCCTGGTGAACTAGTCCTCAGTAATATACCCCTGGTGAACTAGTCCTTAGTTAGTAATATACCCCTGGTGAACTAGTCCTTAGTTAGTAATATACCCCTGGTGAACTAGTCCTTAGTTAGTAATATACCCCTGGTGAACTAGTCCTTAGTTAGTAATATACCCCTGGTGAACTAGTCCTTAGTTAGTAATATACCCCTGGTGAACTAGTCCTTAGTTAGTAATATACCCCTGGTGAACTAGTCCTTAGTTAGTAATATACCCCTGGTGAACTAGTCCTTAGTTAGTAATATACCCCTGGTGAACTAGTCCTTAGTTAGTAATATACCCCTGGTGAACTAGTCCTTAGTTAGTAATATACCCCTGGTGAACTAGTCCTTAGTTAGTAATATACCCCTGGTGAACTAGTCCTTAGTTAGTAATATACCCCTGGTGAACTAGTCCTTAGTTAGTAATATACCCCTGGTGAACTAGTCCTTAGTTAGTAATATACCCCTGGTGAACTAGTCCTTAGTTAGTAATATACCCCTGGTGAACTAGTCCTTAGTTAGTAATATACCCCTGGTGAACTAGTCCTTAGTTAGTAATATACCCCTGGTGAACTAGTCCTTAGTTAGTAATATACCCCTGGTGAACTAGTCCTTAGTTAGTAATATACCCCTGGTGAACTAGTCCTTAGTTAGTAATATACCCCTGGTGAACTAGTCCTTAGTTAGTAATATACCCCTGGTGAACTAGTCCTTAGTTAGTAATATACCCCTGGTGAACTAGTCCTTAGTTAGTAATATACCCCTGGTGAACTAGTCCTTAGTTAGTAATATACCCCTGGTGAACTAGTCCTTAGTTAGTAATATACCCCTGGTGAACTAGTCCTTAGTTAGTAATATACCCCTGGTGAACTAGTCCTTAGTCAGTAATATACCCCTGGTGAACTAGTCCTTAGTTAGTAATATACCCCTGGTGAACTAGTCCTTAGTTAGTAATATACCCCTGGTGAACTAGTCCTTAGTTAGTAATATACCCCTGGTGAACTAGTCCTTAGTCAGTAATATACCCCTGGTGAACTAGTCCTTAGTCAGTAATATACCCCTGGTGAACTAGTCCTTAGTTAGTAATATACCCCTGGTGAACTAGTCCTTAGTTAGTAATATACCCCTGGTGAACTAGTCCTTAGTTAGTAATATACCCCTGGTGAACTAGTCCTTAGTAATATACCCCTGGTGAACTAGTCCTTAGTCAGTAATATACCCCTGGTGAACTAGTCCTTAGTTAGTAATATACCCCTGGTGAACTAGTCCTTAGTCAGTAATATACCCCTGGTGTAGTAGACGCTGCCCTCTGCTGGTCAGGATGAGCCTCTACAGGCGGACGATTCATCAGGAAGCTCCAACACCAGAGAGACTTCCATCCTCTCTACGAACACACACACACAGCATTCTGGGAAAGCTTTGAGTAGGAAAGAAAATCAAGACTCAAAAACAAACATACAAAAAAAAAAAAGGCTTTTAATCAGGGACCAAAACGACGCCACCGATTTATCTCCACATTGTGAAAACAACTATTTCAGACGGTTGGATTGAAGTAAAAAAAAAAAACTGAGAGAAGGCAGGAAGTGAAGGGAAGATCTCCGCCTCCAAAGGCAGGAAGTGAAGGGAAGATCTCCGCCTCCAAAGGCAGGAAGTGAAGGGAAGATCTCCGCCTCTGTTATGTTGGGCCGTTTCACGTTTCCACTCTGACCCTGCGTTTTGTAACCATGAGGCCGTGTACCAGGGAGTCAGAAATACCGGTGGGATTAGTCATGTGATTTGAACTGGGTTGAGAATCACCGATTGGCTAAAAACGGCCAACAAGCTGCGTCAACCTAAAAATACAGCTGTCACGCTTTTAAACAAATTATAGTTTTTTAAAAAAAATAAACATTCACAGATTGCTATTTATGAATAAATGTTTTGTTGCATTTAACTGCCGAAAATGTCCTTAGTAGGTGAAGTCAGCAGGTGGGAGAAGTGGAAGCTCACAATGATAGTAGAAATTACTAGTTGGAGGGACACTGTACGGTACAATGTATGGTTCAGTATGAATACTATCACACCCCTACTGTACGGTAGTGTGAATACCATTACACCCCTACTGTACGTTACAATGTATGGTTCAGTGTGAATACCATTCCACCCCTACTGTACGGTAGTGTGAATACCATTACACCCCTACTGTACGTTACAATGTATGGTTCAGTGTGAATACCATTACACCCCTACTGTACGGTACAATGTATGGTTCAGTGTGAATACCATTACACCCCTACTGTACGGTACAGTGTATGGTTCAGTGTGAATACCATTACACCCCTACTGTACGGTACAATGTATGGTTCAGTGTGAATACCATTACACCCCTACTGTACGGTACAATGTATGGTTCAGTGTGAATACCATTACACCCCTACTGTACGGTACAATGTATGGTTCAGATTGAATACTATCACACCCCTACTGTACGGTACAGTGTATGGTTCAGTATGAATACTATCACACCCCTACTGTACGGTACAGTGTATGGTTCAGTGTGAATACCATTACACCCCTACTGTACGGTACAATGTGAATACCATTACACCCCTACTGTACGGTACAGTGTATGGTTCAGTGTGAATACCATTACACCCCTACTGTACGGTACAGTGTATGGTTCAGTGTGAATACCATTACACCCCTACTGTACGGTACAATGTATGGTTCAGTATGAATACCATTACACCCCTACTGTACGGTACAATGTATGGTTCAGTGTGAATACCATTACACCCCTACTGTACGTTACAATGTATGGTTCAGATTGAATACTATCACACCCCTACTGTACGGTACAGTGTATGGTTCAGTGTGAATACCATTACACCCCTACTGTACGGTACAATGTATGGTTCAGTGTGAATACCATTACACCCCTACTGTACGGTACAATGTATGGTTCAGTATGAATACCATTCCACCCCTACTGTACGGTACAATGTATGGTTCAGTGTGAATACCATTCCACCCCTACTGTACGGTACAGTGTACGGTACAGTATGAATACCATTACACCCCTACTGTACGGTACAATGTATGGTTCAGTGTGAATACCATTCCACCCCTACTGTACGGTAGTGTGAATACCATTACACCCCTACTGTACGGTACAGTGTATGGTTCAGTGTGAATACCATTACACCCCTACTGTACGGTAGTGTGAATACCATTACACCCCTACTGTACGGTACAGTGTGAATACCATTACACCCCTACTGTACGGTACAATGTATGGTTCAGTGTGAATACCATTCCACCCCTACTGTACGGTAGTGTGAATACCATTACACCCCTACTGTACGGTACAGTGTATGGTTCAGTGTGAATACCATTACACCCCTACTGTACGGTAGTGTGAATACCATTACACCCCTACTGTACGGTACAGGTGTGTGTAGGTGTTCAGTCTTCCAGAGCGAAGTCGTATGGTTGGAAGTCGTCTCGTAGCTGTTTGCTCAGACTCTCCTCTTCCTCTGGGGTCTGTTTACACCCTCTCCAGTCCGCCCTCTCTGGGATGTTCAGGACCGACTCGCTGGCCAACACCTCCCTGCACCACACAGAGACACACGCTAGTAACTGTTTTCAGTTGGGCTGGAATGATTCACCCATATCGTTAAGATCCTGGTGCATCAGTCCCTGGATCAAATGGTTAAGATCCTAGTGCATCAGTCCCTGGATCAAATGGTTAAGATCCTAGTGCATCAGTCCCTGGATCAAATGGTTAAGATCCTAGTGCATCAGTCCCTGGATCAAATGGTTAAGATCCTAGTGCATCAGTCCCTGAATCAAATGGTTAAGATCCTAGTGCATCAGTCCCTGGATCAAATGGTTAAGATCCTAGTGCATCAGTCCCTGGATCAAATGGTTAAGATCCTAGTGCATCAGTCCCTGGATCAAATGGTTAAGATCCTAGTGCATCAGTCCCTGGATCAAATGGTTAAGATCCTAGTGCATCAGTCCCTGGATCAAATGGTTAAGATCCTAGTGCATCAGTCCCTGGATCAAATGGTTAAGATCCTAGTGCATCAGTCCCTGGATCAAATGGTTAAGATCCTAGTGCATCAGTCCCTGAATCAAATGTTTAACCATTACTTCCTGCCAAGGCAGCAGCTACTCTTCCTGGGGTTTATTATGGATCCCCATTAGTTCCTGCCAAGGCAGCAGCTACTCTTCCTGGGGTTTATTATGGATCCCCATTAGTTCCTGCCAAGGCAGCAGCTACTCTTCCTGGGGTTTATTATGGATCCCCATTAGTTCCTGCCAAGGCAGCAGCTACTCTTCCTGGGGTTTATTATGGATCCCCATTAGTTCCTGCCAAGGCAGCAGCTACTCTTCCTGGGGTTTATTATGGATCACCATTAGTTCCTGCCAAGGCAGCAGCTACTCTTCCTGGGGTTTATTATGGATCACCATTAGTTCCTGGCAAGGTAGCAGCTACTCTTCCTGGGGTTTATTATGGATCCCCATTAGTTCCTGCCAAGGCAGCAGCTACTCTTCCTGGGGTTTATTATGGATCCCCATTAGTTCCTGCCAAGGCAGCAGCTACTCTTCCTGGGGTTTATTATGGATCCCCATTAGTTCCTGCCAAGGCAGCAGCTACTCTTCCTGGGGTTTATTATGGATCCCCATTAGTTCCTGCCAAGGCAGCAGCTACTCTTCCTGGGGTTTATTATGGATCCCCATTAGTTCCTGCCAAGGCAGCAGCTACTCTTCCTGGGGTTTATTATGGATCACCATTAGTTCCTGCCAAGGCAGCAGCTACTCTTCCTGGGGTTTATTATGGATCACCATTAGTTCCTGGCAAGGCAGCAGCTACTCTTCCTGGGGTTTATTATGGATCCCCATTAGTTCCTGCCAAGGCAGCAGCTACTCTTCCTGGGGTTTATTATGGATCCCCATTAGTTCCTGCCAAGGCAGCAGCTACTCTTCCTGGGGTTTATTATGGATCCCCATTAGTTCCTGCCAAGGCAGCAGCTACTCTTCCTGGGGTTTATTATGGATCCCCATTACTTCCTGCCAAGGCAGCAGCTACTCTTCCTGGGGTTTATTATGGATCCCCATTAGTTCCTGCCAAGGCAGCAGCTACTCTTCCTGGGGTTTATTATGGATCCCCATTACTTCCTGCCAAGGCAGCAGCTACTCTTCCTGGGGTTTATTATGGATCCCCATTAGTTCCTGTCAAGGCAGCAGCTACTCTTCCTGGGGTTTATTATGGATCCCCATTAGTTCCTGCCACGGCAGCAGCTACTCTTCCTGGGGTTTATTATGGATCCCCATTAGTTCCTGCCAAGGCAGCAGCTACTCTTCCTGGGGTTTATTATGGATCCCCATTAGTTCCTGCCAAGGCAGCAGCTACTCTTCCTGGGGTTTATTATGGATCCCCGTTAGTTCCTGCCAAGGCAGCAGCTACTCTTCCTGGGGTTTATTATGGATCCCCGTTAGTTCCTGCCAAGGCAGCAGCTACTCTTCCTGGGGTTTATTATGGATCCCCATTAGTTCCTGCCAAGGCAGCAGCTACTCTTCCTGGGGTTTATTATGGATCCCCATTAGTTCCTGCCAAGGCAGCAGCTACTCTTCCTGGGGTTTATTATGGATCCCCGTTAGTTCCTGCCAAGGCAGCAGCTACTCTTCCTGGGGTTTATTATGGATCCCCGTTAGTTCCTGCCAAGGCAGCAGCTACTCTTCCTGGGGTTTATTATGGATCCCCATTAGTTCCTGTTGCCAAGGCAGCAGCTACTCTTCCTGGGGTTTATTATTATTGTGTGTGTATGTTATCGTGTCTCTTCACAGTCCCCTCTGTTCCATAAAGTATCTGCCTTGTTGATAGTGTTGTTAAGAAGGTAGAAACTAGGGCCTGTAGGACCTGCCTTGTTGATAGTGTTGTTAAGAAGGTAGAAACTAGGGCCTGTAGGACCTGCCTTGTTGATAGTGTTGTTGAGAAGGTAGAAACTAGGGCCTGTAGGACCTGCCTTGTTGATAGTGTTGTTAAGAAGGTAGAAACTAGGGCCTGTAGGACCTGCCTTGTTGATAGTGCTGTTAAGAAGGTAGAAACTAGGGCCTGTAGGACCTGCCTTGTTGATAGTGCTGTTAAGAAGGTAGAAACTAGGGCCCGTAGGACCTGCCTTGTTGATAGTGTTGTTAAGAAGGTAGAAACTAGGGCCTGTAGGACCTGCCTTGTTGATAGTGTTGTTAAGAAGGTAGAAACTAGGGCCTGTAGGACCTGCCTTGTTGATAGTGTTGTTAAGGTAGAAACTAGGGCCTGTAGGACCTGCCTTGTTGATAGTGTTGTTAAGAAGGTAGAAACTAGGGCCTGTAGGACCTGCCTTGTTGATAGTGTTGTTAAGAAGATAGAAACTAGGGCCTGTAGGACCTGCCTTGTTGATAGTGTTGTTAAGAAGGTAGAAACTAGGGCCTGTAGGACCTGCCTTGTTGATAGTGCTGTTAAGAAGGTAGAAACTAGGGCCTGTAGGACCTGCCTTGTTGATAGTGCTGTTAAGAGGGTAGAAACTAGGGCCCGTAGGACCTGCCTTGTTGATAGTGTTGTTAAGAAGGCAGAGCAGCGCTTTATTATGGACAGACTCCTCCCCATCTTAGCTACTGTTGCATCAATATGTTTTGACCAGGACAGTTTACAATCCAGGGTTACTCCAACCAGTTTAGTCTCCTCAACTTGCTCATTTTCCACAATATTCATTACAAGATTTAGTTGACGTTTAGGATTCAGTGAGCGTTTTGTTCCAAATACAAAGCTTTTAGTTTTAGAAATATTTAGGGCTAAATTATTCCTTGCCACCCACTCTGAAACTAACTGCAGCTCTTTGTTGAGTGTTGCAGTCATTTCAGTCGCTGTAGTAGCTGACGTGTTTAGTGTTGAGTCACCAGCACACATAGACACTCTGGCTTTACTCAAAGCCAATGGCAATTCAATAGTAAAGATTGAAACATTAGACAGGTAACGCCCTGGGGAATTCCTGATTCTACCTGGATTATGTTGGAGAGGGTTAAAGCGCACCCTCTGTATTCTGTTAGACAGGTAACGCCCTGGGGAATTCCTGATTCTACCTGGATTATGTTGGAGAGGGTTAAAGCGCACCCTCTGTATTCTGTTAGACAGGTAACGCCCTGGGGAATTCCTGATTCTACCTGGATTATGTTGGAGAGGGTTAAAGCGCACCCTCTGTATTCTGTTAGACAGGTAACGCCCTGGGGAATTCCTGATTCTACCTGGATTATGTTGGAGAGGGTTAAAGCGCACCCTCTGTATTCTGTTAGACAGGTAACGCTTTATCCTTGAAAGATTCACATCGCTAGTTTGTAGGTTAGATCATACATGGTGTGTGTGTGTGCGTATATACCTGCCAAACTGCAGAGGGAAGTTTCTCTGAATGCGGTAGAAGAGCTTCTCTCCAGAGTCCAGCTCCACGTAGAAGTACGGTGTCCCTGGAGGAGCAATCTGATAGAAACAAATTATTACTTATTATAACCGAGCATTATCAGAAAATATGTTAAAGCAACTTAGGAGTCCTGTTACATTTAACGTCTGGGTGGTCCCGGGAATCCAACCCACTATCCTGGTGTTGCAGAGAACCATGCTCTACCAACTGGGCTACAGACGACCACAGTTTCATCATTACCATCTCCTGGCATTATCATCTCCTGGCATTACCATCTCCTGGCATTACCATCTCCTGGCATTATCATCTCCTGGCATTACCATCTCCTAGCATTATCATCTATTGCCATTATCATCTCCTGGCATTACCATCTCCTAGCATTACCATCTATTGGCATTATCATCTCCTGACATTACCATCTCCTAGCATTATCATCTCCTAGCATTACCATCTCCTAGCAGGCATTATCATCTGCTAGCATTACCATTTCCTAGCATTATCATCTCATATAATCTCCTAGCATTACCATCTATCATTACATCTCCTATCATTATCATCTCATATAATCTCCTAGCATTACCATCTCCTATCATCTCCTATCATTATCATCTCCTAGCATTACCGTCTCCTAGCATTATCGTCTCCTAGCATTATCGTCTCCTAGCATTATCGTCTCCTATCATCGCCTAGCATTGCCATCGCCTAGCATTATCATCTCCTAGCATTACCATCTCATAGCATTACCATCTCATAGCATTATCATCTCCTAGCATTACCACCTCCTAGCATTATCATCTCCTATCATCTACTAGCATTACCATCTCCTAGCATTACCATCTCCTATCATCTACTAGCATTACCATCTCCTAGCATTACCATCTCCTATCATCTCTTAGCATTACCATCTCCTAGCATTACCATTTCATATCTCCTAGCATTACCATCTCCTAGCATTACCATCTCATATCATCTCCTAGCATTACCATCTACTATCATCTCCTAGCATTACCATCTCCTAGCATTATCATCTCCTAGCATTACCACCTCCTAGCATTACCACCTCCTAGCATTATCACCTCCTAGCATCTGTTAGCATTACCATCTCCTAGCATTACTATTTCATATCATCTCCTAGCATTACCATCTCCTAGCATTACCATTTCATATCATCTCCTAGCATTACCATTTCATATCGTCTCCTAGCATTACCGTCTCCTAGCATTACCATCTCCTAGCATTACCATCTCCTAGCATTATTATCTCCTAGCATTATCATCTCATATCATCTCCTAGCATTACCATCTCCTAGCATTATCATCTCATATCATCTCCTAGCATTACCATCTCCTAGCATTACCACCTCCTAGCATTACCACCTCCTAGCATTATCACCTCCTAGCATCTCTTAGCATTACCATCTCCTGGCATTACCATTTCATATCATCTCCTAGCATTACCATTTCATATCATCTCCTAGCATTACCGTCTCCTAGCATTACCATCTCATAGCATTACCATCTCCTAGCATTACCATCTCCTATCATCTCCTAGCATTATCATCTCCTAGCATTATCATCTCATATCATCTCCTAGCATTACCACCTCCTAGCATTACCACCTCCTAGCATTACCACCTCCTAGCATTATCATCTCATATCATCTCCTAGCATTACCATCTCCTAGCATTACCATCTCATAGCATTACCGTCTCATAGCATTACCATCGCATAGCATTACCGTCTCATAGCATTACCATCGCATAGCATTACCATCTCCTATCATCTCCTAGCATTACCATCTCCTAGCATTATCATCTCCTAGCATTATCATCCCCTAGCATTATCATATCCTAGCATTATCATCTCATATCATCTCCTAGCATTACCATCTCCTAGCATTATCATCTCCTATCATCTCTTAGCATTACCATCTCCTAGCATTACCATTTCATATCATCTCCTAGCATTATCATCTAGCATTACCGTCTCCTAGCATTATCATCATCATCAACTAGAAATGAAATATGTTTTTAAACTCTCATTAGAATGTTCCAGATGAACTACATGTTCAGTTATTGGATGGTTCTCCAAGGGAACGTTCCTAAAAAACAGATGACCTGGTTAAGAAGATAAGATTTGAAGTTGTCTTTTTCTACAGAAACAGAATGTGTAGCTCAGTTGGTAGAGCATGGTGGTTGCAACGCCAGGGTTGTGGGTTCGATTCCCACGGGGGGGGGGCC